>NC_048287.1:3580165-3705165 GCF_009762535.1 Notolabrus celidotus | reverse complement strand
CTACCTGCTGCTTCTGGCAGCGACACGGACAAAGAGGGGGCTCAACACTTTCTTGTGTTTGATTGCAAACAATAAGGGGATTTGAATCTACTCATGACAGCCATGGCAACGGATTTTGGGTGCCAACCATCACGTGGAGTAAAGTTCTCTTTTAAATAAATACAAGCCTGAAATATAATAGCTGAGGGGTCTATAAGAGAGGTCGTTTTAGGCACTGACTCTAGCTTCTCTCCGTGAACTTAAAATGTGTTTTCATAACTTCTCACAGGTAGAACAAAAAGATCACACAAGGGCTCATAACTAGGACAGGCTCACACCACCAACTGGTTCCAAGAAAAACTCAGATATTCAGGGACACAGTTTGAGTTGGTCTCCACTTCTCCTGCTTTTGGCACCAAGATAGAAACCAAACAAGCTAATTAAGGGATGCAGTCTTAAGATTAAAACTGACTAAAAGAGAATAAAACTCAGCAAAATCAGTGTTTCACAAATGCTTCCAGCAGCTGAATTTCCAGAGGTCACCTCCTCTATAAAAAAAAAACGTATCAGGTCATTAAAAGTGGTGCAAAATCAAATAAAAAATGCAGTTTCATGTTTAAAATCTATTATTTTAAGGGATTTGGTCAGCCTTGGTTTCTGAAAGTCCAGCTGCTTAGGCTCAGCAGCTCGCTAAATCCTACATTCAGTCAAATAATAAAGGTGGTGCAACACGAAACGCTAAAGTCGTCGGTTAGACATGTTCAACAACACGAGAGATAAAGAGTGTGTGTCACAGGTAAAACATGAGTCTCGTGTTCAGGACTTTGGTGACGTGCTGAGTTGAAAGTAATAAAGGAAGTGGAGTCATACTGAACGTCCAGATTCAGTCACAGTCCTGCTTTTCTGTTCGGTGTCTCCCACAGCCACATTCATTGAGGTTGCTACAATCATTGAAGTGATGTTCTGTGGTCAAAGGCATGGAAACACTTATCGTAAACCTATCGCAGTAGTACCATGAGGTGATCCGTGTAACGCATGTCAAATGCAGTTCTGAGAAAATAGTTCTTTTTTGAAGATGCAGTGTTTTTGAGACTTCACAGAGTTCGAAACACGAGTAAGAAAACGCACAAAAATACAAATCGCTCTGGCATGTTCCGGTTTCAGTTGCAGTACAGTAGAAGAGCTACATTATAGATCAAGCATGAGATGCATTAATTTCCTAGAAAGGCAGCTAATTGATGAAGCATGTTTGTGCTCCATGGTATAAAAATGGCAATCTGGAAGCACAGGAACGTGAGGTTACTCTCCCAATCCATTACAAAGGTCATCAAAATGTGAATGCAAGGCATGAATGTGTTCCCTCAGATTATGAACAGTGTGTACCTCTATTCCATGATTAATACAGCGACACAACTTGTACACTTTGCAGGTGGTGATGGCTTAAGCCTGCTGTTATGCTTTCAAAGATTCCTAATCCATTAAGAGTTTGGTTCTGATATGTGTGGAGGTGGTGTGTTCAGTTACTTCTCTCAAATTAAACGGCTGAATGCAAATCAATCTCCGTCACCGGGGCACTCCAGATCCACCACCAGAGAGATGCCGGTAACATGCCGTCTGCCTCCCACAAACCAAACGTGTTTGTGTACGTGTTGGACATTCCTGTTTAACCATCTCCTCCTGGAGGCGAATAGTCCTTGATTACTTTCACTAATCACCGTCTAGAAGGTCAACCCCTCGTCCAGCCTGAAGGGGGTTCCACTTTGTCCTACACCTGCCTCCCAGGTCATCGCAGGTTGAGGGCCAGGGCCACCGTGAGGATGATGCCCATCAGCATCAGGAAAGGCAGCCAGGTCTTCAGAAAGCCTGCGCAGCTGGAGGGATGAGAGGGAACAGAGAGATGAAGGTGTTGACAGGAGCGGGGAGGTGATGGCAAACAGGAAGGGAACAAGAAAACACTTTGCACAATCTAGCCAACAGAGGTGTAGGAGAGGAGCAAGGGATATAGGGTTATACGCCAACTATGAATTTACTTCTGCATGTTGGACAGTGTGTGTGGAGAGAGAGAGAGGGAGAGGGAGAGGGAGAGAGAGATAGAGAGGGAGAGAGAGAGAGAGAGAGAGAGAGAGAGAGAGAGAGAGAGAGAGAGAGAGAGAGAGAGCTTATCTATTGGTATTCTGAAATGTAACAGTAGGACTTGTCAGCTTCATTTTGGTTGTATCGAGGGTTCTGCAGAAATCTGTTACAGAATGAGGCAGCACAGATTTAATGCTTCCCAAGAGTCGGGTTCAAGGAAACATCAGTGAGAGGGTGCCAAAGCCCCTGGGATCCCACTGAGAAACCTCTGACAACAGGCTTCAGCCCTACATCTTATCATGGCTTTAAAGAGAGCTGCAGTGGATTACAGGTGAGGCACTGGTCAGAGCCTGATGGATTTAACTGTCTCAAAGTCTAAACACAGAGACATGAGCAGGTCCTGGGGATGCTCTGCCAGGCCTGTACAGCAGCCATGTTCTGGTCCTGCTTGTTTTTGGGGGGTTTCAGCAGGTGAGCCACCTGCTCAGTTGGAATAAGATCAAGGGAATGACATGAGGCAAGGTCATTTCCTGCTGTCCTGTCAAAAACTAAGAGAGTGATCCACCTAAATCAGCAGAATGACGTTTAATTTACACACCCCTGAACAACACCTCTGCCATCTTTGCTTTGGTTAAACGATGAAAACACTTTACCTAGGAATGTAAGAAATGCCAACCATGCATGCAGCCTGTTAGAGTCGCTCCTCTTCGTTCATTCTTCTTTCTAATCTTTCTTCTCTTTCTTCATCAAACTTTGTCAGATTTTTCTCTGGCAGTTTGTTGAAGTTGTGAGCTCTTTTGTCCTTCTGTTGGTGAGAGTTGTGAACTGTTTTTCACCATGAAATCACCAACTTTAACTTTTACTGTTATTACTGTTACTGTACAACCCCGCTTTGTTTTGTTTTTACTCATGCTCAGCTGGTTGAGCCGAAGCAGGCCGGCTCGTCTGCTCGGGCCGCTGGATGTTCCTGCAGAGCCCTGGAGATTTGGAACACATGGAGGCAGAGGAGGCATAGAGCTACGAGGAGGAGAGCTGGTATAAGAAGACGGAGGTTTATGGAGAGGAGTTAGAAGCCGTGTCTCTCCTCTCTCATCATGGGCAACGTGAGATCTCTGGCTGCATCAGGATAGCAGCGAGAGCGCTGTGGTCCTCCTCATATTATCTGCACAGGGAGATCTCACATGTCATACTGGTGGCTGTTTACATCCCCCCTCTGTCAACCTGACTACGGCGTCCAACGTTCTCAACGCTGCCATAGCCAGACTCCAGACAGACCACCAGAGTGCCCTCTTCCTGATCTCCAGACAGACCACCAGAGTGCCCTCTTCCTGATCTCCAGACAGACCACCAGAGTGCCCTCTTCCTGATCTCCAGAAAGACCACCAGAGTGCCCTCTTCCTAATCTCCAGACAGACCACCAGAGTGCCCTCTTCCTGATCTCCAGACAGACCACCAGAGTGCCCTCTTCCTGATCTCCAGACAGACCACCAGAGTGCCCTCTTCCTGATCTCCAGACAGACCACCAGAGTGCCCTCTTCCTGATCTCCAGAAAGACCACCAGAGTGCCCTCTTCCTAATCTCCAGACAGACCACCAGAGTGCCCTCTTCCTGATCTCCAGACAGACCACCAGAGTGCCCTCTTCCTGATCTCCAGACAGACCACCAGAGTGCCCTCTTCCTGATCTCCAGAAAGACCACCAGAGTGCCCTCTTCCTAATCTCCAGACAGACCACCAGAGTGCCCTCTTCCTGAACTCCAGAAAGACCACCAGAGGGCCCTCTTCCTGATCTCCAGACAGACCACCAGAGGGCCCTCTTCCTGATCTCTGGGGACTTCAACCATGGATTTATTTTCTACATAGCTTATTGTGTCTTCTGTACATACTTTTATTATCATTATTTTCATTGTATTAGTATTTATATCTTATTAATTACTTTCTTCTATTAATATTATTTGATATTCTTATTTATTGTGTATAGGAGCAACTGTAATGACTGAATTTCCCCCTGGATAAATAAAGTTTTTCTGATTCTGATTCTGAAGTATGAATCCGTGTTCCCCGGGTAAAGCCTGAACATCTTACCTGACGTGTTTCCCATGGATCAGAGCGAGAGCACACAGGTTGACCATGTTCCACGAGGTGCTGTTTTCATACTGCATCAGGTTGAGAGCCATGGCGACGTGTGAGTGACAGTTGTCACAGCAGAGGTTGTGCTTCAAAGAAGAAGAGTACAAGTCATGACGGGTGTTTTCAACTTTTACAAGATGAGATGTTCAAAGAAATCACTTACCATCCTGTGTTTGTACTCCTCTGAAGCGTCATGGACCGCGGTGTCCCAGGCATTAGAGCCACTGGCATAGACTTTACCAACATCCAGCATCCAGTACCTGCAGCCGGAGAGGACAACAGAGGAGTGTTGAAGAGGATAGAGGTAGAGACACATGTATGAGGATGTTTGCACAAAACAAAATAACAACACGCAAAATATTTCCAGAGCACGTACTTTGTCGGTCTTCCAAAAGCCATGTTATCTTCCTGCAAAATAAGACATGTTTATGGGTATACATTATTACAAACACATCAATAATCATGTCTACATTACAGACAAACATCACCAGGCACTACTGTAACTCATGATGTGATGAAGAGTCACATGTTCACTGATAAACTGTGGGTGTGTAGGAAACTGGGAGATGAAGGGAATCAAGAATGTAGCAAATGTTCCTCACATCCTGTTTGTCTTTATTCATCATCTGTTTGTTTATGTGAAACAACCAAACGGGTCCGAATCAAACGGTGAAGCTGCACCACATGTGGCAGCAGGGCCTGCTTCATGATGTTGAGAAGATTTGGAAGTAATGTGCAGAATATGAGTCCCTTACCCCCCCTTTATAGATGCTACATCTTCATCAGCAGCTTTTTTTGAGAAAACAATAATCCACCTATTTCTTTAAGTGGAAATACTACCTCGGGTCAAAGCAGTGCCTTCTGATCCAGAGCTATAAATAGCCTCAACATTGAATGAACGGAGAATTAGCTCCACCCCCTCCTCCACCTACAGCTGGGGAGAGAGGCTGCATTATACCTGCGTCCCCTTGTCCCCACATGTTTACCCTGTAGCCAACATCCAGACTCTCTCATAACTTCTAAATGACGAGGAGAAACAGTCACATTATGAGCTGCTTACTTTGTTCTACACGGTGGAAATCTTGAGCTTCAACATAGAACAATACATTCTTAAAAAGCATGTCATGGTGAGTTATCAGTTAGGTAAGCTAAGGATCATACTGGTTAATATTAAACCTTAAAAAGCATGTCATGGTGAGTTATCAGTTAGGTAAGCTAAGGATCATACTGGTTAATATTAAACCTTAAAAAGCATGTCATGGTGAGTTATCAGTTAGGTAAGCTAAGGATCATACTGGTTAATATTAAATTTTAAAAGCATGTTAGAAATGTTGGACAGTAATCTAAAGTAACTTATAAGAGCAGTAAGGTAGCATGCTAATAAAAACAGCTGCTTCTGAAGCTCAACAGTCACCTCAGAGAGATTCTTCAGGAC
The DNA here is from genome assembly GCF_009762535.1 of Notolabrus celidotus. Lineage (NCBI taxonomy): Eukaryota > Metazoa > Chordata > Actinopteri > Labriformes > Labridae > Notolabrus > Notolabrus celidotus. The sequence continues at coordinate 3,699,550 of NC_048287.1, read as the reverse complement.
ACTTCCGAGTTGTTTTAATACTTCCAAGTTAGTTTTTTAAGTAAGCTGTACTGAAAATAAGTTTAAAGGTTAAAAAATAAAGTTTGGAGGGCATAGATATATTTTTTATTGGAATGTTGGAGTATTGATGTTCTGGAGTTCTGATGACATCTCAGCTCCTCTTTCTTTCATGTTTGAAAGTAAACCATGCCTAACAGCATTCATTTTGGAATTTTCCTATTTATGTCACTTTATTAAAGGCAGTGTGCTCTTCACGTTGTTATTAGCGTTTCCAATACAATACAATTTTATTTATGATACTACTCACAAGTTACTCACTACTTACTCTTACTCTGAAGTAGTTGGGTTTTTTTAGGTACTTATTTACTCTTACTCAAGAACTTATTTTTACGAGTACTCTTACTTCTACTTGAGTAACATCATTGTAAAGTAACAGTACTTTTAATTGACTACTGTTTCGGTTCACTAACATTCCCCAGGACTGGTTCACTAACTTTCCCCAGGACCAGTCCACTAACTTTCCCCAGGACCAGTTCACTAACATTCCCCAGGACCAGTCCACTAACTTTCCCCAGGACCAGTTTACTAACATTCCCCAGGACCAGTCCACTAACTTTCCCCAGGACCGGTTCACTAACTTTCCCCAGGACCAGTTCACTAACTTTCCCCAGGACCAGTTCACTAACATTCCCCAGGACCAGTCCACTAACTTTCCCCAGGACCAGTTCACTAACTTTCCCCAGGACCAGTCCACTAACTTTCCCCAGGACCGGTCCATTAACATTCCCCAGGACCAGTCCACTAACATTCCCCAGGACCAGTCCACTAACTTTCCCCAGGTACAGTTCGCTAACATTCCCCAGGACCAGTCCACTAACTTTCCCCAGGACCGGTCCATTAACATTCCCCAGGACCAGTCCACTAACATTCCCCAGGACCAGTCCACTAACTTTCCCCAGGACCAGTCCACTAACTTTCCCCAGGACCAGTTCACTAACATTCCCCAGGACCAGTCCACTAACATTCCCCAGGACCAGTCCACTAACTTTCCCCAGGACCAGTCCACTAACTTTTCCCAGGACCGGTTCATTAACTTTCCCCTGGACCAGTTCACTAACTCGCCCCAGGACCGGTTCACTAACTTTCCCCAAACAGCTCCGTCTGACACTCGGAGCCAAGCTCCTCTGCGTGTACATACTACACTTCAGCCTCCTCTGCTCCGGGTGTCCCATGGTCCTGATGCCCCGGAGACTACGGAGTGATAAAACTAATAAATGATAGAAGTCCTGATTCTGAAGTATTTTGTGACTCAGCACTCAGAGAACATTGTAAATGAATAATTTTCAGATTCTGGAGTTTTGATGTCTTTAGATTCAGAGTCAGACGGCTCAAACATGCAGGCTGTGAACTCTCTCTTGACCTGTCAATCAAAGAGTTAGGCCACGCCCACACAGTCCTGAGAAATGCTCTGTCCTGTAAAAGAAGCTGTTTTTGAACAGAGTGACTTCAGAGTTATGGATGATAATTTTCACTCAGATTTTTGTTGAAGCTTGATTACACATTACATTTTGATATTCTATATGAATTTGAAATATTCTATTTACGTTCCCAGAGGCTTTAACAGTATAATTCAATAAATAGTTTCATAGCCTGGCACTGAAAAAAGAGCCTCCTGTTTTGTTCCTGACCTTTTAGAACTTATCAAAAGTCTCAAGTGCTGCTCTACTTTCCCTTCAGGTCTGCTGGTACTTGTTCCAAACACGGCAATTACTACTGGTTAAATCACAGGGCTCCAAGTGTCCAGCAGAGAAACATTGACTGGAGCTGTGAACTCTGCAGACACACAAGGAAGTCTCACCTCTCAGTGCATCTAAACTTAAGACGTTTGGAGAGCTGGTTCTGTTTTTAGAGACAGAGGTGCATGCAAAGTGCTTGCTGTTAAGTAGAACACAACAATCAAGGGCTTCCTGGTTTCCCACCTTGTACATCATACCCTCTCTCTCTTATCCCTGGCTTCCTGGCTTCACTATCAAACAAAGGCAAGGTGCGATGACGTATGATGAATGATAACAAGCTCCACATCCATTGTGCGGCTACAGAGCTCTGTAACGGAGTTCACCTACCAGCTACGGTTCTATCTTGAAGTGGGCTCATGCAAACACTGCAGCCACACAGTCATTACTCACTGAGACAAAGTAAGGTCCAGCAAAGTCCCGGATGACACCAGTGGAGGTGCAGATTCCCATATGACCAATGAATGGAAACAGCCATCTGCACACACACACAAAAAAAACAAAACATGCAAAGTCAGCATTACGGCATAAAAGTGTTATTTCTTAAGATTAACACATAAGCAAATATCAGTGCACATAGCATCTCTTCAGACCAGGTCCACACAGGGAAGACAAAGCACAGGGTTCACATAGCAGTTTGCATGCCACCAATTCATGCGTGTGTCTGCACTGCCTCAGTGGATGCTTGCTGCCATGGGTGGGGAGTGTTTTCAGTACCATCAGCTCTTCAAAAGATGATAGCACAGAGTGTTTTATTCTGAAAATTAACCGGATGTTTTCATTTTGTTTTGGTGAAACCTGACTTCCTGTCCTGCTCCATCTGCTCTGTTGAGATTGATGCGTCGTGCTCCGGCGTCCCGCAAAAATACAAGTCTTGTGTATCTGATCCGGAGGGCTCAGTCCTGCCGGATCAGAGACGCAGCTGGAACGCAACGGAGCGGATCCGGTGGAAGTTAACACGTTGACTATAATAGAAACCTATCAGATCCGGTGCCATGATGGATCAGAGACGGACCGGACAAGGATCTGGTGGAATTTGGCCGTCAGTCATGTAGTCGTTCATGACCTCTTGTTGAAGCAAATCAGCCACTAGCTTCACACAGCAAATCTGAGCTGGTTTCCTTCCTGAGTTTGCATTTGATGGAAATTCCCAGTCCGACAAATAGATCACTAAACTTCTTACATGAAACAAAACTTGACTGAGGAACACAGACAGCTTTCCACCGTCATTTGAAGCCTTCAGAGAGCATGTTTCATATCTTTAAGTCCTCTCTTCTTGTCTTCAAACGTCTGACTGGAATAAACATAGTGTAATGAGATGGTGTAGCAGGCAGATACAGGAAATGCTTTATGAATGTTGTTGAATAAGTAATGAGTTACTCCAGATATCAGCCGAGGAAGACAAACACAAAGAAAGATGCACGATATTACACTTTTGCTCTGCCAGTATTTTCAAACACACGGATACACACACTTTCTCTCACTGTAAAGAACAAGTCTCTCTTCTACTAGAGTTTACCTCTTACTGTGACAGTCTGTTCTAGAAACAAACCACAAACATGTGACTCTATCATACATGGTAAAAGTAATCTTCTTCAAATATAAGGTGTTTTTCGACCAGAGGTACTTTACCCCTGAACTACGTGTGTTTCGACCGGTGGACCCAGGGTTTAAATTCAGTTCAGGGGTAGATAATCTCCACTTAAAAAGCCCCTGCTAAGGGGGTAGTACTTTTCAAAGGTCCCGGGACTTTGGGGGGGCAGGGCCTGCAATGCTGAACGTGTCTGATTGGTAGATTAACCGCAGTGTTTTTATTCCTCCCTCCGTCCACAATAACATCACACACATCTGTGATTCACTTGATTTCTCTTTCTTTCATTAGTTTTTATTTGTTCTATCTTGTTTGTATGTGTGTGTACTTTTCAAAAGAAGAAGCTGTGATTCTCTTGATTTAGCAGCTTGTAACAGTAGTCTTCTCTCAGCCCACCATGAATGCGTCTCTCCCGGTGTTCCGGTTTTAAAAGTGACCCTGTAAACTGGAGACCTTCAGCTGAACGTGTCAGTGTTTGTGGAGTTTACACAGCTGTTGAAACACAGAGGGAGTTCCTGGGAATGCAAACTAGTTTAGTTTTTATTAAGATTTCAAAATATCCTCATCAGATATTTAATGATCGTCTAAAGACGTTTATGAGGGATGCATCCGGCTGAGAGTCTCCAGTTAACAGGGTCGCTGTTTAAACCAAAACACCGGCCGATCTCTGCCACGGCTTTTTGAGTTCAAAAGGATTTTAAAGCCGTGTTGAAACGTCTTTGCTACTCGCTCTTATCTCCTCTCACGTGTTGATTCAGTGAATCCATCTGTGATGAAATATAGCACCATCTAAAACAGCGCCAGCTCAGTCTCTTCATGCTAACAGGCTAACTGTTGTGTTGCTCATAACGATACCTGCCTGTCCGTCTGCTTCTATGGTGTCATCTGTGATGAATGGCATTCCTCTTTGTTTTACTGCCCTCTACTGGTCTGGTGGTGTAGTGCATTTACTTTTTTTTTCTCCATACGTCACTGGCCTGATTTACACAATCTACCCGGGTCTTCAGCCCACGGCCGAAACGCAGACAACAATGGTGGCATAGGAACCTTTTAGTTCAGGGTAAAGTAGACATGGTTCTTAGCTTTGTGAAATGACGGTAAGTCTCTGTGCTGTTCAGGATGACGTTTCTTGAGATGCACAGGTAGTGTTAGAACAGTGATGTTGCAAATAGCAATTTCACTGTCTGTCTTCAACACTTCAAAATACTTCCATACAGCCAAATACAAGGCAGCTTGTATTTGGCGCAAGTAAGCTATCATTGCATGTGCAAAATATCCCCTTGTCACGGTGCATATCAGTGGCAATGCTTTGTAAGCTTTAATCTGCATTTACAGATATCATTTTGATAATGTCATGCATCCCTGCATACTTTTTATACTTTTGATAAATATGTAGGATACATGTCTGCATACATTTTAAAGCTTTAGTTATTAATCAAGATGAGAGGGGCGTTTTCATTAGTTACCTCTACTTGTTCCTGTTAGTGTGGACACAGTGTATCTCACAAAGCATGGCTGAAGCAGCTACACAGTGGTTATGTTAAAGTGGTGTATCATCCTGTAGTAGTTTATATGGTGCAGGTCCACCTTCTATTTCCAGAGTGGATGTGACGTTTGGTATCATTTTCAACAACAAAAATGAGGAACTCTGCATTAACCCTCCTGTTATGATTGTTTCTTAGGGACAGCAATAATCTTCCTGGGTCAACTTGACCTGGGGCAAATTTAATAATTCAAAAGTATCAGAACCCAAAAAATCCCAATTTACATTTTTTATTCTCATTATTAACTCCATTACTAACCTTTTAAACCAATATCTAGTGCAATGGTGTCCTTTAATTCTCACAGATCATGGTTATTGGAGGATAACTCACTCGTTTTTTTTATGAACATTCATGTTAAAACTTTTTTTTATGTACATTGGAAAGTGATTGGACTGAAATATGTCACACAGTTGCAAAGAAACATTTAGTGTTTGACACTTCTGACTCCTTTTAGCCTCCACTTTGACTGCCGGGTCAAATTGACCCACGAACAGTATCTATGATATAAACATGCAGGTGGGTTGCAAATATGTGAAATTAACCATTTTCATTTTATATGTTGTTCACGCTAATTAAGCCAGGCGAAAAAATACTTTTAACATTTTTTTTCCTCTTTTTTGAACTTTAAAATTGGTCAATTTGACCCTCAACATAACAGAAGGGTTAATGTGATTCTGTGTTTAACAAAATTCTTTATACACAAAACTAGACTTTTACATTATTATTATTATTATTATTATTATTATTATTATTGTTGTTGTTGTTATTATTATATTTTTATTTTTATTCTTGTACATAGAGAGCACAGCTTACCAAGTCAAATTCCTTGTGTGTTCAAGCATACCTGGCCAATAAAGCTGATTCTGATTCTGAAAGTCCTCCCCCAATGTTATCTATTTTTTGGAGTAAATTTAAATGATACCTCAAGTCCTTACAATTAGTAAAAGGAAAAATTGCACAAACAGTTTATGATATTTTAAAGAAACTTCCCCAATGAATTATAAACTGAAAACTGATATGCTTTTTAATTTTTTTTTAAATTAATTGTTTATCTTATTTATTTATATTTTCTTATATTAAGTCCAGACCTAATTAAATGCACTTTAAGACACTGTCATTCATTTCAATATTTCAAAATGATGTACTGTTAATTATTGTCTTGGCAATTCTATACAGAATGTAACCACATTTTGTATATTTTGTACATTTTCAATACAAAAAGAATAATATTTAATTTTGTATGGAGCAGATGTTGCAGCAGGTTTCAGTTGTATGCAGAATGAGGAAGAAGCAATGCTGAGTATTCCTCTGTAACCTGTTGTCCACTATAAGACAATAAGAGTGTTTCTGCATTATTCCTATGACCTGTTTTTTCATGTGATGGACTTCTTCATCTTTAAACTGTAGTGTTTCTGATGTTACTCATGAACCATGTTTATTATACATGTGTGTTTATGAATGCAGCACACGCTTTACATTCAGCTCACTCTCTCAAACAGAGACTTTAAAACAACAACAGGTCAAACAGCAGCAACAGGGTGTTATTGTTTGTGTGCTAGCTAACTGTAAGCTAAGCTAATGAAGCTCACTTCGTCTCATGTCTGTTCAGGCAGAGCCCACGCGCACAGGTTACGGCAATAACTCACGATAACACGGGGATGGGAGTCCAAACAACACAGTACGGGTAGCGACTGGTCTCTGTGTTAATTTTCTCAGACGCTATGTGGTAATTCTTCATGGTGTCTTTATCAACAACAGCCGCCATCACCAACAGCTGTGGAGAATGAACTTCATGTGTCCCAGTTAGAGCTGCGTCAAGCTGGCCGGAAACACGGGCAGAAACCGGAAGTGCAATTACCTGACCTTCAAAATAAAAAACAACATGTTGGAAATGGATGTTACTAAAATGAGAGGTTGGCTCTTATAAAATAAGATAAGATAAGATATGACTTTATTGATCCCCAGTGGGAACTTCGGTGGTTGCAGTGACCCAGACATAAATACAATCAAGAATATGTTTAAATAAGTACATATAGAAATAGATAAATAAAGAGAATACAAATCAGATCACATTAGAAATACTGTATTTATCCCGGGGGGAAATTCAGTCGTTAAAGTTGCCCCTATACACAATAAGTAAGTATATCAAATAATATTAATAGAAGAAGTAATTAATAAGATATAAATGCAAATACAATGAAAATAATGATTTTAAAAGTATGTACAGAAGACAGAATGAACTATGTAGAAAATAAATGGTTGGAGCCCCCTGAGATCAGGAAGAGGGCACTCTGGTGGTCTGTCTGGAGTCTGGCAGCGTTGAGAACATTGGATGCTTGAAGAGATATACAAATGTTACAAGTGAATTAAAAAGTGTTAATTACAGGCAGTATTAAAAAAGTTTCAGTAGTGACAGGTTGACATGGTGTGATTATGGTTTAGTTATGACAGATTAAGCAATACAATAAATAATACATATGGGTATCAATCAATTGATCAATTAATCAATCAATCAATCAATCAATCAATCAATCAATCAATCAATCAATCAATCAATCAATCAATCAATCAATCAGACTTTGTTTATAAAGCCCTGACCCCAAACCCACCCCAAAATCCTAAGGTTAAGAACACAATATAATATGCAACAATAGTAATAGGAATAAATAAATAAATAAAATAAAATAAATGAAAAATAAAACAGAAGTTGGTGAACGAACTGAGGAAACGCTCTCATGATATCTTAATGAGGAAACACTGGAGGTAAAATAAGATCTTAAAACTCAACACAGGAAATTAATCTCACCAAAATAAGATACTTTTCTAATAATAATAATAATAAAACACTAAAATATTAAACCACTTAAAGAAAATAAGATGCTATACTTAAAAAAAAAAAAAAATAGATAAAGTTGAATAAAAAGTGAAAAAGACAGGTGGTTACTGTGTACACTGTCTACACTGTCCACATTAATGAGGTAACTTTTCTATGTTTGTTTTGGTCTTTTGCAACGATATCATTTATACAGGACACTGGAGTAAATACACTCTTTGGCTTCTGAAATTGACATAGTATGGAAGAGGATCAGGGCTACAAAAAAATACATTTTTGGAGGTTAAGCCAAAAAATAGAAAAAAAAATCTGACTTTAAATAAACAGTTAAATATGATCACTAGCATAGGGAATAGGAGGGGCCATGGAAAAAAATCTTGGAGGTAAAAAATCAGATTTTCTTTTTATTACATGTTTTTTTATTTGCAGATTTTTTATTTGTATTTTTATATTTATTTTTATTTAGAATTTTTAAGGTTAGTTTTCAGGTGTCTATATTTATTGTGCTTACTGTCTTGTTAAGTACCAGTGTTCCATTCACCACGTCAAATTACTTGTGAGTGCGAGCTCACTTGGCAATAAAGATTTCTTGATTCTTGATTTTGCAAAAAAAAAAGTCAGACTGCTGAGATTAAAGTCAGAATTAAAAAAAAATCCATAAAAAAATATTTTAATGGCCTTACAACCTCCCAATTTTTTCCCAGTTGCCCTAATCCTCTCCTGCAGAATGGCCTCCATCTGTTGCATACTGTAAAGGCTCATAATGCCCATTTATTGTGCAGCCCTAAGAGTACGTTTTACTTTGAAAGGAGTAGCCGGAAGCTGTTTCTTTCACTCCAGCCGGCTTCATAGGATTGCCTGTCTTGGCAGCAGCAGTAGCTTCCGGGATCAATGCGAGCCAGCAGGGGAAATAGATCTGTCTAAAACTTTAGTCTAACAAGCCTTTAACTGTGTTTAACTCTCTACCTTACAGCAACAAATCATTAATGACATTTTAAATAAAAATACAGAAAGTGCAAGTTTTCATAGTGATTTTAAAGGTGTTCACGAAGATTTTACTGATCCTTCTGAAATAGCAAATTAATTTAACAAGTTCTTTGTTAATATTGGTCCATCACTTGCAGTCTCTTATTTTGACTTTAAGAGTCCCTCCACTACATTTTTTTTTTCACTTGCAGTGAGTCTGAGCTTGTAGGAATAGTGTACAAACTCAAATCAACTGCAGCAGGTCCTGATGAACTGAATTCTTTTGTACCCATCCTTAACCTCTCTCTAGAAACTGGTTCCTTTCCAGATCAACTTAAATGGGCTAAAGTCATTCCTCTATTTAAAGCTGAGGATCCATCCTTATTTTCTAATTACAGACCGATATCAGTTCTTCCTTGTTTCTTTTTCTAGAAAAACTTGCTTACAATCGTTTGTTAAAGTATCTGGATGAAAATTATATTCTTTATGCCCATCAGTATGGATTTAGAGCAAATCATTCAACCTCAATGGCTCTCACCAACCTGTTTGATAAAATCACTGAGGCCCTTGATAACTAGGAGATTACACTTGGTGTGTTTGTTGATCTGTCTAAGGCATTTGATACTGTCAATCATGAAATTTTACTGCAGAAACTTTCTCTATACGGTTTACATGGAACTGAGTTGTTATGGTTCAGAAGCTACTTATCAACATGAAAGCAATATGTTTTATGGAATAATACTGTATCTGATTATTATTGATTTCATGTGGGGTGCCACAGGGTTCAATCCTGTAACCTTTATTATTTCTATCATATATTAATGACTTGTACATGACTTCATCTAAAGCACATTTCATCTTGTTTGCTGATGATTCTAATATTTTCTATCTGGTAAAGATGGACACAAACTGGTATCTGAAATGAACACCGAATTAGATAAAGTTAACACGTGGTTTAAAGCAAACAGGTTATCACTTAATATCAACAAAAGTGTATACATGATGTTTACACCCAGAAACCTTCAGGTTAATAATAATTTTCCTGGTATACATGTCACCAATAATTTATTAGAGAGAGTTAAAGTTACAACATTTCTGGGAGTTCTCATTGATGAAAAGCTCACCTGGAAAATTCACATAGATCACATTACCAGTAAAATTGAAAGGAATATTGGAATCATCAGAAGAATCAGACAGTTGTTGCCAAGGAAAATCCTTCTTAAATTGTATTACACTATGATTTATCCTTATATATCTTACTGCAACATTGTTTGGGCTAGCACCTTTAAAAGTAACCTGAATGGTATTTGGTCTCTGCAGAAAGGTTTTATTAAAATGATCACTTATCCAATCGATTCAGTAGTTCTACTCCCTATTTTTCAATCATTACAAATCCTCCCCATCTTTGATCTTCACCGTCTACAAATTAATATTTTTGTCTTTCAATACATTCACAACTTACTCCCAGTAAGCTTTCAGGATTTATTTCAGTTTAACTCTCAGATCCATCTTTACCAAACAAGATCTGCAAACAAACTCCATCCAGCTTTCTTTAGGACAACCTTTTCTCAGTTTTCCATCAGATACAGAGGCCCTCACTTTTGGAACAGTTTACCTGGTCATATAACAAGTAACACAAATTTCAACTCATTCAAGAAAAAAAACATACAATTTCTATTAGGTGAATTAAGTAATGCAACATGATACAATTTTAATGCATATTTACAAACACATAATCTCCCCACTTTCCTAACTTATACATAAATATTCTGTTCTTTCCCTTTCTCTTCTTTTCTTTTCATCATTGTTTTAAATATTACTCCCTCTTATTAATATTTTTTTGTTTTGTATGTAGATATTCTGTTTCTACATTAATACTTAGTCTTTGTGTTGATTATTTTCTATGGAGGGCCACTCGACAAGCCTGTTAGGGCTTTTTTGGCTCCTCCTGCACATAACATGTTAGTGGTTAATTTTATTATTGAATTTTATCTGTTATATCTTGGCTTGTGTTATTGAACATGCAATGTTTGTTTTGTTCTTTTACATGTGCAATAAATAGATTAAATAAAAAATATATATAAATAAATAAAAAACAAATATGTCTCAACCAAAGCAATTTAAAATACATTCATTTTAAACACTTTTCCTTGAGTACGATCAAGTTTGGGGAATCTTATAGAAGCCTCCTTGCTATAAATGTGTTTTGGTGTCACGTTAGTAAACCTCCAGAGGATAATAATCATCGTCATGTCACACAGGGTTGTTCAGAATGAAGGATTCTTTCATTTTCACCCTACATTTTGAGCTGTAAAATGTCTAAGAAGGTGTCGACTTGTATCACTGACAGATAACCAACAGATGGGTGAAGTTCATTACTGTGGACAGGGGCTTATCCACTGAGGTGGCCAGTGTCTATAATAAAGTCCTACTCATTCATTATTTTCACAGGGCTTTATAACATTAATCTACGGAAAAGGATTAGGGCCACTGAAAAAAACAAAACAAGTTAAGGTACATTTTTTATTATTATTAGGGCCCAAGCACCGATGGTGGCGAAGGCCCTATTGTAACCCTAAGGGTTATTATTATAGGAGATTGCAGTTTTGGACCCCTGAACGTTAATGAAAGCGCGGATATTTTTGCACACTCATCAGGCTTGGTGAAAATTGCAAGTTATTATAGGTCTCGCAAAAAAATTGTAGTAGCGCCCCCTAGAGGTAAAAATAACACCCTACGCATCGAGTTTTTTGAGCTACATGCATGAAAAATCTTACACATATTTATGGCATCAGGACGCACAAAAAAGTCAGTGGCACCCATATTCAAAACTCAACAGGAAGGGCGCCACCTAGCTTTGAACATGAAAAAATGGACCAAAATGGGTCTGTTCAAGGGTGCATACTTTTGCTAATTTCTCCTAAAGCTTTTCTCCGATTCAGTCCAAACTAGGCACATTCTATAGTAAACCCATTGACGATTAATACAAAGTAAAGGCATTCCGTTCAGATGAAAGATGTGGGCGTGTCAAACTTTGGGGCGGGGCATTAAAAAAAAAACGTCGGAAAATTGATTTTTGTGACTTTAAAATGCACATAATCTCACCTCATCCAACACACTCGTTAGTGCTGGGAAAAATTGCAACATTTTATGGGTTTCGCAAAAAAAGTCGAAAAGATGTGCTCACTAGCGCCCCCTACAGTTTTCCAAAACCCCTCCCCATAGGGGTTATTTTGAGCTACATGCTTGAAAAATTCTACGCATATTCATGGCATCAGGAAGCACAAAAAAGCCTCTCGCACCCATATCCCAAACTCAATAGGAAGAGCGCCACCTAGCTTTGAAAATGAAAAATTGCGTCAAAATAAGGGTGCATACTAACGCTATTAACTTCTAGAGCTTTTCTCCGATTCAGTCCAAACCAAGGTCAACCTATAGTAGACACATTGACGAGAAAATTAACAGAACATATTTTGATCAGACAAAAATTGTGGGCGTGGCATGCGTTGAGGCGGGGCATCAAACACACATACAGCTTTGAATGTGAAGTATGACGCCCAAATAAGGGTGCATACTTTTGAGAGCCCCTCCTAGAGTTTTACTCCGATTCAGTCCAAACAAGGCACATTCTATAGCAGACATATTGATGATTAAGTTATTGTTAAAGGAATTCTGTTCAGACTAAAATTGTGGGCGTGGCAGACTCTGAAGTTTGGGGTTTTCTTAAAAACTTGGAACATTTGCTCCACCTAAGCCAGTATATACTCTCAGATCTAGCTTTCGCATCATGTGGTGGCAAATATCAGGCGACGATTTACGTGTGGCGGCGGCTCGCGTAGGCGGCGGCTGCGGGTGTGCGAGGGCCCGTTCATCGCCGCTTGCGGCTTTAATTATTATTATTATTCTGAATATTTTTCCTGACATTCAGGGAGAGTGTCACTTTCACTTTATGGCATGCAGGAGGAGTACAGCAGGACTGCGGTCAAGCCAGCCTCCACTGTATTCTGTTGTTCACAAACAGGCATTACGGTAATAGCGCTGAAACATGACTTTTACATTTTCTAACTAAAAGCAGTTTGAAAGAGTAGAACATTGTAATGGTTGCAGCTCATTTTAAACTGATAGTACAACACAACAACCTGAATCAATAGACAAGTGTAAAAAAAAAAAAAACACTGAAAGGAGAACACAATAAATTTTGTCTGACTCGACACAAACTAAGGTGGATTTTCAAAATAAAAGCTGTCTGAAATATAAAATTGTGACTGGTAATTATATATTTGGCATTACAATAAATCTCAGTTTCCACTGATATGTTTTGATTCAGACTGAAAGGAGAAAACCTCAAAATGTGATGCTGCCAATTACAGCTACACCTGATTTGGAATTTCAAAATAAAAGCCATTGAAAATGTAGCATTTTGGATATTTTCAATGTGAGATTCTTAAAAAAAAAAATCCCTGTTCCCGATGACTAATTTCAATTCACACTAAAAGTAGACAGAATTCTGACTTTAATCTCAGAAATGTGGCTTTAACCTCAGAATTCTGACTTTTTTTTCATAATAATAATAATAATAATTTTTAAAAATGACCTTAATTCAATTTTTTTTTCAGTGGCCCTAATCCTTGTCCGTATTTATCATCACACACAATAAGTACAATTTTATAATGTCTTAGTGGAACATAAAACTGCACAGGTTATGTATAAAGCACAAAATAATGTACTTCCTCACTGTGTTTAGGGGTTGTTTGAAATCAGAAAAAGCAGGTGTGAATTAAGAGGAACAGATATTTTTATAAGACAAAGACAAGGACAACTGTTGATGGATTTCACTCCGGTTCACTCGTCTTGCTGCTTGTTGAGAATGAAATTATGAAATGAGAATGTTTTTGTTTTTTTTGCAAGTTTGTTTCTGAATGAATGTTTAAAGATTGCTTTGTTATAATTTAACATAATTACTAGCACAATGCAGTTCAAGTCCCCAGTGGGTTAGGTTCCTTTCTGTGTGGAGTTTGCATGTTCACTCTCTGGATGAAGCCTGGTTCTTCTCAGATTATGATGAATTGACCTTTTTGATGTCCAACTTAAACATCAGGGCTCCTAAGGCTGCACTTCCTCCAAGGCCTGACGATGAACTAGACATCCCAAATCCTAAAGAGAATGGTTATGATCCAGCTCTGAATCATGAAGGAGCAGCGTGTTTCTCCCAGGATTTAAAGCCGTGGGAGAGCAAGAACCAGGGCTTGACTTGCATTGAATCATCTCCTACACTTATTAATGAGCCACTGGATGCTGGGACTGATGTGAAAGGATATGCAGATTTGAAGCACATCAGGTTCCCTTCCCTGAGCGACCTCACTGAGACACAGGATCCAGTTCTGAAGGAAGAACCAACTGGAGGAGTGCTTCACTCTCTAGATGACAATATTTTGACAAACCCCAGTGGATGGCGCCTCAGGAGGAGGATGTTGGGACTGGTGAAGAAAGATGTGCAGATTTGAGGACTATCAGTTTCCCTTCCCTGGACGACTGAGATCCAGTTCATTCAAAGACGATGTGATACATGTGACAATAAAAAAACAAAATAAATATAAATTCCTCTGGACAGCTGAGCTTGTCATCGAATGTCTTTAACTAAAACTCAACTGTTTCCCTCTGCCTTCAAGCTGACAGGGAAATAATAACTCATATTTATGTTGTCCCTTTTCACAGTCTTGATGGAGAGTATGCTTTTTAACTTTCAGAGCAGCCTTGTTTCATTTCTAAGTTTCACTTGTCATTATGTGAGCCAGCTTTAACTATAAGCTTTATCAAAAAGGAAAGTTTCACCTCAGAAACCACTGGCTCGTCTGCCACAATGTCCTTCCTCCTCAGGGAAAATGAGGCTGTCATGGTGTTGGAAACAACCAGGCTCTGCTTGGACATGGATTGGCATCATTTATATTTAATGCAGCTTGTGTACACTAGAAATCACTTGACAGGGGGAAAACAAAACTACTTCAACAAATTTTAGACTTGAAATTATACCATGACACTTCAGTATTTATCCAAGTTTTTACTGTGTGTTGCACAAAAGACACGAGCCTGAGAGGCCACACACTTATTTTCCTTTGGATCTACCGTAATACTAACTGGGTCAACAGGGAAAGTCCTTAACAGTTTATTTCGGAGTGCATTTACTCCAGGTGTGACGGTAGACTGTATAAAAAACTGACGTACAACATTCATAACACATCTGTTTCTGAAGCCCTGTTTTGAAATTAATCATTGGCAGGAACCATATTGGATATGCTGACTTCTGTCGAGGTTAAGAGGCGGGCTTTGAGCCTCCTCGCTAACAGCTACAGTGTTCCCACCTGTCAATCAAGTCAGCTGTGCCTCTCATAATGGAAAACTCGTAAACTTAATATCTTCAAAACTGCCGCCTTATGAAATAATTCAACCCCCGTACAGTGTGTGTCATTCCAGAAATGAGCTATCCAGACTACACTTGTTTTTTGAACCAGGCTGTAAACTTGTTTATTTCTGCAGCAAAGATCGTCTTCTTTATATGGGTGTGTCTTACCTCTATTCAACCAACCAGAACCGGGTTGTATTTCCAGGCTGGTGCTCCCGCTGGTTCGGAGTTGGTTGAACTCGCGTACCAATCTGCAATACATCGAAAATCCGCTTGAGGCTGGCTGCAGAAACACCGGAAACCACATAGACATGAATGGGAAAAAAATGATCTTTGCAGCATTAATAAACATGTTTACAGCCTGGTTCAAAAAACGGCTTCGCCCTACAACGCTAATCTCTCTAATGGCACACACTGTACGGGGGGTGAATTTTTTTCTAATGTGATGGTTAAGAAGATATTAAGATTATGAGTTTTGCCCAAATAAGGACATGACTGACGTGACTCCCGGTCGGGAACACACAGCCATTGGCTAAGAGACTCACACTACGTCACACTCTGCCTAGTTGAGTTCCGCATTACCAATATGGCTGCTGCTGTCGATTTGCTTCAAAACAGCTCTCAGGAACAGATGGGTGACATCACGGATACTATGTCAATATTTTATACAGTCCATGGTACCAACACAGCACCCGTTTGTTTAACCGCCCGCTCAAGCCTGTGGAAGAGGCACGTCATGACGTCAGATTTATGTGACCGCTTTTCCCAGCAGCGCTAGGGGTTGTCTTAGAATCCATTAGTCTCTTTTATTCTTTCGCTGCAGGACAATGGCGGAAACACGTTTGGTTTGTGTTTTTGATCACGGCCCCTCGCCCCTCGCCCCTCGCCCCTCGCCCCTCGCCCCTCGCCCCTCACCCCTCACCCCTCACCCCTCACCCCTGACCTAAGCGGTCGAAACATGAAAAACCGGTTCTCAATTGAGCGCCGGCTCCAAAACAGCCGTGAAACTGCCTCGGTCTAAAAGATGTATAGGTCCAAGGCCATGGTGCTCTGCAGGAGAACTGCAGATTGCTCTCCCTGGTTGGAAAGTGAGTCTTTGCCCGAAGTGAAGGAGTTCAAGTGTTTTTGGGTCTTAAAGAGCCGTGCTGCTTCGCGTTGAAAGGAGCTAGTGTAGGGTCCTGTGTAGGTGTTCCAGTCATGTCAAACTAAGAAGAGGTCAACGGTAGACCTAGAACTTGCTGGAGGGTTTATATATCCCATTCGCCCTGGGAACTCTTCAGGAGGAGCTGGGGAGAGGGATGTCTAGGTCAGCTTGCTCACGGAGATAAGAGGAAGAAGAAGGATGGATAGATGAGGTGTTCCAGAGACTTGGCTTGTAGAAGTCTTGAAAGTCATGAGTAAATTAAAATGGAGCCTTAAAGTAACTGATACAAGCACAGAGAGGCTAAAACAAATGAGATGAGACAAAAGGGTGTGCTCTGTGTCAAGGGTCAGGGAGAAAACAATCCTTAACAGAGGAGAAGGACACATGCTCAGTGTTGCTGCGATAATGCTAATTTATTAGAAACTTCAGGACTTCTTCCCCGGCTACAGCACAGAGAGTCCTCCTGTTTTCATGCCAACACTAAGAGAGTCTCCAGTACAGCAGAGGTGAAGGGCTGTAGCTATCGAAGGAGTTATCTATGGCAATGGTGGAAATGGAAACAAAGATGAACCCAGGGGAACTGCCGGGGCCCTGTGTACTCCATACTGGGTCCCATTAGATGTGACAGGTGATATATTGTGCGAAGGGCAAAAACAAACTACTCAGCAAAAGCAGGCAGACATTGATAAACGAAGGCACACTAGGCTCATCATCGGGGAGCTGAGGGAATTCTCCGGCAAAATGCCACCTCAATATCTGCTGGAGCCGTCCAACCCAATTAGGCCAGAAGATGTGCTGCTTTAAGGACTGTAACTCGCTGACATGTGATCCTCTTCAGTCAGAGGTTTCAAATGTAAAATGTCAAGTGTCCCTGAGTTTCCCCCTAAAGCTCCCTGGGCTGTAATAACCCAGCTGGGAAGTAAAATGTGGCTCTAATTCAACACTTTTAGGAAGCTGTTTGTGACTGTAGCAGGGCGGTTGTTAAAGAGTAAAGGCAGTGAGAAGACGCTGTTTTTCCTTCGTGAACTCAAGTCTGCATGTAAAGAAGGTTAAAGGTCATCAGAGGCTAATGAAGCCTTTAAAATGTTGTGTTTATAATAAGTGGACACAAATACAACTCCCATTGATTGAGAGTAATTTGTGAAAATTGTGTTATTGATTTCCTGTTCAGTGCTACTCTAAGCTTTATATTTTACCCCTCTTTGGAGTAAAGGAACGTCTTCTCAGCTTAGAGCAGACTTGATGCAGGCCTCAAAATGTCCCCAGGGTCTTGACCTTCGGAGGACCCAGAGGAGGGGGAACACTTTAAAGTAATTAGTTTGTGATCATTTGACTAACTGAAAAAATTTGGCAGAAAATTACCCACACAGGCAATTTTATTTTTGCACAGACTGCACTATTAAATTGCACAATTCCCTGAAATCTCACCACACTGTGATAAATGCAACTTGAACACACAGTTATGCCCTGTGTCCCAGCTTGAGGAATTTCTTGATTGGAATCTTTAATTTTCTTTCACAAGTTCTTGGGTTTGAGATTAAATCTTCGGTGACCCTGAAGGACAAAACTAATTTACAAAAGATGGAACACTTTTACAAAGTTGGAGACAAATTTACATATTGGAAAAAATGGTTACATTTTATATAACAAAACTACATTAGCAAAACACTTTGACCAAGGCAAAAACAAATTTTAATTTAAGAAAACAAATTTACAAAATCAAAAAAACACTTTTACAAGCGGTGAGACAATTTTACAAATGACAGAACACTTTTACTAATCCTGAAACAAATTGACATTCATTTTTAACGTAAAGGGAATGTACCACACACCAGAAGTGATCCGGTACCAAACGGAGTCCCAGTACCAAACGTTGCTTTGTTTGGTTTCTCTCCATCCAAACAAACTAAATGACCCCTCACTCGATCACTCCCGGATCACTTCCAGATAATTTACAGCTACCCAATAGCCAATCAAAACATAGCATCACTGTATCCGGGGAAAACAACGCAACAACGTTACGTTCCAAAGAAAAGGATGCATATGTGCATTGCAGTCTGACCGCAAGTTACATTAGACGCACTCCCCCCCCAAATCTTGAGAGCCCTGGATTTATGTTTGCAGTTTTTAAAAATAGTCCCAGTGATTCCTCGTCAGTGATCGTTCAGTGGTGATGTATTCTTCTCTCCCTGTTGTGGTGGATTGAACATGAAACTGTCCTCATTCAGCTCTCCTTCTTCTCTGAGCTCTGTGGTTCACACACCTTTAAAAAGAAACTAATGTCACAACTTTGAACCCTGCTGCTATCATCACCACCGCTCATGGTTTAACTTTCTTTGTAGAGATCACTAACCTAAAGTTTCTCTCACCTGCTCCTCTCCTTCATCATATTAATGGACAGGATCCAAGATGGAAACATCCGTAACCTGCTGATTTAGCATGCTAACCAAAGCTAACGTTTTAGCCTCATTGGTTTGATGCTAACAGAAGCTAACGGTTTCCCCTCACCTTACGGTCTATGGTGTCAACAAGCAGAAGCTAAATGTGTCTGAACTCTTTTCTGTGGATTGATTTGACATGACGTGTGATCAGTTTGTCTCTGGTGTTGCTCATGTTAGTGAAAGTTAATAACTGTTGTCAAGGGGTTTTGACCTTAATTTTAAGTGTGCAAATGTGTTGAAAATAAATTGTGATCATTAATGAAAAGGAAAAAAAAAACAGAATCAAATAAATAAGAGTAAAATATGTTCACAACATACCTTTTCTCACATGCTTCATCTGCGTATCACGTTTTAAGTGGTGAAGAAAGCTGCTATTAACGTTTTTGCAAAGAGAAACACTGCCCCCGTGTGGAGAAGCTGCAGAGTTACAGGGAGACCATCTCGAAAACTGCCTCCTCACTGAAACAGGTTCTACAGGTTCAGCAAGAGAAAACATGCTCCCATTACTCTCAAAGAGAAAAGGAGACAAGAATACTTTGCCTGCTTGACCCTCCCATACACACACTAACACACAAACACACACACACACACACACACACACGCACACACACACACACACACACACACACACAAACACACACACACACACACACACACACACACACGCACACACACACACATTCCTGGCACTACTTTATCACAAACTTTATTGAATCTTTTAAATTGAAGTCTCTCGTCCATAAATGTCTTAAGTCATTTGCTTTTCTCCCCAGTTTGTAATATATCACATTGTGTTACCCGTTAATATCTTATTCCATGTGCACAACAAGTAAATGTTTCTGTCAGTTATTTTTTGAAAGGAGCTGAAGAGAGACAGGAAACTTGGGGCATAGATAGCGAGGCAGGAGGATGGGGCTGGAGTCAAACCAGCGACCACAAGGACCAGAACCTCTGTGAGTGGGGTACGCAATTTAACCAACAGGCCAAAACTGCACCCCTAGTTAATCCGTTTTAAGCAAGAATATGTCAAACCCTGTTAGTAAAGAACTAGGAAAAGAGAGCATATCTCCCCTGTGTTAGCTTCTCTTCACTAGCTCCCCATAAAATCTAGCATATCATTTAAAATACTACTTCTGACCTAGTCTTAGTGCCCTATTACCCCTCTAGAACACTACGCTCCCAACATGCAGGCCTGCTCATTGTAACTAAAGTCTCTAAAAGTAGTATGGGAGGTAGAACCTTCAGTCATCAGGCCCCTCTCCTTTGGAATCATCTACCAGTCAGGGTCTGGGAGACAGACACCCTCTCTACTTTTAAGAGTAGGCTTCAAACTTTCCTTTTTGATAAAGCTTATAGTTAGAGCTGGATCAGGCTTGGACCAGCTCTTAGTTATTCTGCTATAGGCTCAGACTGCCGGGGGAACTGGCGCACTGACACACTGGGATCTCCCCCCCATCACTTGCTTTAACTCTTCCTGTCCCATTAAAGCTACTAACCAACCTTTCTGGAGTCCCTGAGCTCCCTTGTCTCGTAGGTTCCTCTGGATCTCTGCTGCTGTGGACGTTCCAGACTCCAGCTGCTACAACTACTACTATCCGTCTCACCACTATCATCTCTCTCTCTCTTCATCTCCCTCTATCCCTCTCTCCAACACGGTCTCAGCAGGTGTGTGTCTAACATGAGTCTGGTTTTGCTGGAGGTTTCTGCCTGTTAAAGGAAGTTTGTCCTTGCCACTTTAACTTGCTAAATACAGACTCTGGCAGACTGACTGTAATCTTATCACAGCGCAGGAAGAAGTTCAGGACATGTGACGTCAGTCTGTTTGAAGGGAAACCAAGAAAAGAGAAAGGAACAGCAGAGGGAAGGCAAAAAACTGTTGGCACAACAGAACCCTACAAAAGTGAAGATAGTGTGAACACATTATGGGATGCATTTTGATTGCTACTGCAAAAGTGGAGCAGAAAAAGTCTCAGAGTCGGACAGTGATTACAAAAGTCTTATAATGGAGGTTTCTGCCTGTTAAAGGAAGTTTGTCCTTGCCACTGTAACTTGCTAAATGCTGCAAAGTGCTCTGCTCATGGTGGATTAAGATGAGATCAGACTGAGTCCTGTCTGGAAGAGGGGACTGGACCTTATCCTGTCTTGATGTTGGGTCTGTGTTAATAATAGAACATAGAGTACAGTCTAGACCTGCTCTGTTTGGAAAGAGTCTGAGGAGAACATTTGTTGGGATTTGGCGCTTTATAAATAAAGATTGACTGAATACAAAGTTAATGATGTTCTTAGAACAACTTAGGGCAGAGATATTCATGCTCATGAATCATCCAGAATAACACTTTGAAATGCAACCTGTTAGAGTTTACAGACAGCTGAGAATATCAGAGAGATAAAAATGTAAATGACCATGAGACAGGAAATGGAATTATTGAGTTAGAGAGCGTGGTGAGAGACAGGATGTGTGTAGAAAATGCTTGAGAGATAAACCGGCAGAGAGAGAGGAGGTTGTGAAAGAGTGAAAAACTTCAGATCAGTAGATACGTGAGTTTAAAGGAGGTTGTGTGTCTGTATTTAAACTGTGAAAGAAACAGTCACACCAGAGATGTACATTTAACACTTCCTTCTTCATCTTTTATGAAAGCCACTGAGCATCGAGCATTAATGCTGTTAGAAGGGGAACTCAGATTAAAGCAAACAGATATTGAATGTGTCAGGGTGACAGTAAATGTTCTACTTTACTGTCACGAGGCCGAATGAGGGGGAGGGCTTTTACAGATATTTGAACAACAGGTATATCATTTGACAAAGCTATGAAACAACAAGTCTTATTACTTTAGACACAACCTTAATGTATTATGATGCTGCAACTATTCTCCCCGAGATCAGTACAGAAAAAAAGCAAGACAAACTCTTCAAGATCAAACAACAGACAACTTCAGGAAAAGGAATAAACTACATGCATGAGTTTTAAAAGGGTCTATCATCAGGCATACACATATGTACATGGGGCCAGTATTTACAGGTTTGTAGTTTTAATCCATTAAGTTCCCTCTGGAGTTAAGGTGGTCAGAGACAAATCTAGTGTTAGTTACTTTGAAATCAGCTCATCGTCTATCTGTCTCAGCTGTTTTTCCCTCTCCTCCTTCTCTTCTTCTTTTCTGTCTGAAAACACAATCACAACTATGCAAACAGCCTCTGCATACGCTCCACACTACCCTGAAACATGTAAGGACATGCTTTGACATAACTTTAACCATCATATCTTCGTGCCTCAGCCGGGGTTCACATTTTTTTTCCCAAACATAACTCAGAAAGTCTCACTCCATTAACATCCTTCAGACAAAATGTCCTTACCTTTAAGATGTCTCCTCTCGTCTTATATAAAGAAAACAGTGGTATGACCGCACACGTGTGACGGGAGTCCCTGTTACTCACAGGCCATATTCAATGTTTTAGTTTTTAAAAGTTCTTCTGGACCTTGCTTAAGTTGTGCTGACTCTCAAAGACAAATCTTCACCGCCTGATATTTCTTACTATCTGGGTTATGAGACACTTTTAAAAAAAAGCTTATAGTTAGAGCTGGCTCAAGCTTGGACCAGCTGTTAGTTATGCTGCTATAGGCTTAGACTGCCGGGGAACTGGCGCACTAACACACTGGGATCCTATCTTACCCTTCCCCCCCAACCCCCCCATCACTTACTTTAACTCTCCCTGTCCCATTAAAGTTACTACTCATAGACCTTTCTGGAGTCCCTGAGCTCCCTTGTCTCGTAGGTTCCTCTGAGCTGCCGTAGTCGTCCTCCTGCTGTGGACGTTCCAGACTCCAGCTGATATGGACGTGCTGGACTCCAGCGGCAACAGCTACTACTACTCGTCTCATCACTATCACCGCTCCCTCTCTCTCTTATTCTCCTCTATCCCTCTTTCCAGACCCAACTGGGTCGAGGCAGATGGCTGTCTAACATGAGTCTGGTTCTGCTCGAGGTTTCTGCCTGTTAAAGGAAGTTTTTCCTCTCCGCTGTAACTAGCTAAATACTGTGAGGTGCAATGCTCATGGTGGATTAAGGTGGGGTCAGACTGAGTGTTATCCTGTCTTGGTGTTGGGTCTCTGTTCTTAATTTGACATAGAGTGGTCTAGACCTGCTCTGTTTGTAAAAGAGTCTTGTGATTTGGTGCTATACAAATAAAGATTGATTGATTGATTGATTGATTGATTGATTGATTGATTGATTGATTGATTGATTGATTGATTGATTGATTGATTGATTGATTGATTGATTGATTGATTGATTGATTGACTTTTTATGTTGAAAGACTATTTGCTGTGTTTGGAGGCTCCTGAATAAAGCGAGCACAGACGCTGTAAATCTCTTTACTTGTGCTGGACGAGGCATGTTACATGCTGTGGAGTTTGAAGAAATAGTAGGCACACTAGAAAGTTTACATTCAGCAGAGCTTACACCCCTGGGGAAACTTTAAATATTGCAGGTTAAGAGACGTTAAACAAAGCGCGGGGGGGGATTTAAAAAAGGACGTGAAATAGAGAAAGTAAAAGAGAAACTACTACAAGCAATTAAAACAATTTAACAATTAAAATCAGTAAAGCAAATTAAACAATGAGTGAATAAAAGAAAACCATGAATAAAAGTAGATTCAAAATAATTGTAACATCATGGATAAAACAATATTACAGGAAGGCCTTTCAATAAAAATATGTTTTCAGCTGTGATTTAAAAGAAGATACTGATGCAGCTCTGCTGAGAGAACAACAAGATAACAACATATCATAGCATATGCTGCTAAAGTAGTGAAACACACATTCGTAAAGAGATCAACAGATATCTGGCACCATGCCACAAACCCTCCTAAGAGAAGGAGAGGGAAAAAGATATCCTGCAAAAGCAGAAGAAGGGATAAAAGAATCCAATTCAGTCCCATGTTTATGAAATAAGGTTCAAATTGAGAGGCAATCCACCTTTCTGTAAGAAGTCTGTAACTTCATCAGGTAAATAAACGGTAACACTTTACAATAAGGGTCCCTTAATTAGCGTTAGTTAATGCATTATTAAGCATTAATTAACAGTTTAATAATAGTTTAATAATCGTTACAATGTATTACCTAACATTAACTAACACATTAGTTAGTGCATTAATAAGCAGTTAATTAATGTCCACTGCTCAGAGTTAATTGATACATTATTAAGCATTAATAAAAGTTACAAAACTTAATCAGTTAACCATTAGTGAATGCTTTCTGGACCCTTATTGTAAAGTGTAACACATGCATCACTTAAGTAACACATTATAAATGCTAAACTGCCTCATAAGCATAAGCATAAGCGTGTGCATCACTTTTAAGTGTCCTCTGGAAACACTTCTGTTGTGTTGCTGTCTATTTGCAGCGCTTTTTTTAATGTGTAGTGCTGTTGTCTTTGCATCGCGTTTTCTAAATTCTGCGCATGTGTTGTCAAATTGATGAAGATGTTTTCTTAATTTGCTTGTGTTTTGTCTTTTTGCATGTGTTTTCTTAAGTTGCAGTGCTGTGAGCTCTCAGGGCCACCGTACTTCTCTGTGCCAGTTGAGATGTTATCTGTGATTATCTGTTTTATTCTAAATAAAATGTGTTGAATTCTTTATATGTGTTGCTTCAACTACATTTCAACTCATTTTGCTTCAGTGTATGTGTTACCTAAGGGATACATGTGTTACACTTTACAATAAGGGTCCAGAAAGCATTCACTAATGGTTAACTAATTAAGTTTTGTAACTTTTATTAATGCTTAATAATGTATTAATTAACACTGAGCAGTGGACATTAATTAACTGCTTATTAATGCATTAACTAATGTGTTAGTTAATGTTAGGTAATGCATTATAACGATTATTAAACTATTATTAAACCGTTAATTAATGCTTAATAAGGCATTAACTAACGCTAATTAAGGGACCCTTATTGTAAAGTGTTACCAAATAAACTAAGACTGGTTGCCAGATTTCAAAAAAATATCTGTTGTTCCTTTTTAACTTTGCAGAGAGGCTTTCCATTGGTATAACTTTGTATAGTTCTCTGTCGCACTGCGTTACTGTTGGTGGTTTGTCTGTAATCCATTGAAACAGAATACATCTTCTTGCTAGTAATAACAATTTCATTAGGAGAATGTATTGTGAGGGATTAAGATCCTTTATGCAAATATTCATCTGACAGGTTGGAGAGTTAGATGTGTGTTTCTAAGTTTTCATAGCTGCAGGTTTTCTTGTCTTTTACACTGAATACCTGTCTATAATTCTACAGTAGAATACAGTAATTCATGTAGTTTAGTAAATGTCAGTGATTAAGGGCTGGAGACTGAAGTAAAGGAGGCTCTACTGAAGGAGAGTAGATGCAGATTTAAAAAAGGACGTGAAATAGTTAATTTTTTGTGGAGCATGAATGATTAATGTTTAGACTTAGTTGGGTTCTTTTTGGCATAAACACCAACTAAAGATATGTTATCTCTTACTTGGAACAGTGACTGAGAGTTCAGACTCTGACTCAAAGCATCATCACATATTATCTGTGTAACAGATAAACACATAAGTTTATTTCAAGACATTACCTTTAATCATTTCAGGGGATTTAAAGGTCAGAAAATCTGCCGGCTGTGGTAAACATAAAACCATAATAGTCCTGAGATCATTCTAAAAATCTTTCTGTGTTCGGCTTCATGAATAAACATGGAAAAGTGTCTGACCTAGAGTTATTAAACATGCCCTAACTGTGAGGTCATAGCTTCTTCTGTGTGTGTGGAGTAAAGGCTCAAAGTCTTCTCTGTAAAGCGTCAGGGGGAAAAAAGGAAAGAGGTCTCCTGAGCAGATTCACTGTTAAAGAATGTTCCAGAAGTTCACACCCACACAGCTGGGATACCTTCCTCTACGCTCCTCTCACCAGACATGCTCAGATTCAAGTGTTTCAGGACTTCTTCATCTACTATGCATCCAAAGAGGGATTAAAACCTATTACAGGATGAGCCTTGAGATTTTAGATTTGCAACTTCCAGTAAAGTTACAAGCCAATGAATAAATCAGAGAACAGCTGCCTTTAACTCCTTACAATAAATCTAATCCACACACAATGAATCTATTCCACACACAATACATTTCATCCACACTTCAGATTTCACTGAGTTTGACACACTTCAAATGTGAAGTTTCCTTTTCGTACATTTCCTTCTTCACCTTGGCAAACTACTTTCTTCCTCCCCATCTAACCGGTGTCAAATACACTATCACTGCAAGCTGTATTTCCGGTATGACTTTTCAAAATAAAACACCTGTTGAAATCTAAGAACCAGGAAAGATGACATCAAAGCTTCAGTCCTGGGCAGTGACCGATAAACGGACCATCCTGATTTGTTTGATCCAACCCAGGAAAGACTAAATAAAGTCAAATCCACAACACTACATGTTTGATGACAGACTATATGTTTATAGTCTGTAAAAATAAATAAAATGTATTAAGTTTACAAGACACACATTTAAACATATGTGCTGTGTGAGGCCCAAGCCATTTCATACGCCTATTCATGCAAACTTTATGTGGACTAAACATCAGATGCTGATTAATTCATCTGATGTTCTTATATTTAATGGGAGCCTAAGTGGACATGCATCAAAAGCCTACCCAGGATATCTAATCTTCGGTCTCAGCAAATGTGTGTCTAACATGAGTCTGGTCCTGCTGGAGGTTTCTGCCTGTTAAAGGAAGTTTGTCCTTGCCACTGTAACTTGCTAAATGCTGCAAAGTGCTCTGCTCATGGTGGATTAAGATGAGATCAGACTGAGTCCTGTCTGTAAGATGGGACTGGATCTTATCCTGTCTTGATGTTGGGTCTTTGTTAATAATAGAACATAGTACGGTCTAGACCTGCTCGGTTTGGAAAGAGTCTGAGGAGAACATTTGTTGGGATTTGAGGCTTTATAAATAAAGATTGATGATTGATTGATTGATTGATTGATTGATTGATTGATTGATTGATTGATTGATTGATTGATTGATTGATTGATACCTCAGGATAGAAAAATCTTATTTCCTCATAACAACAGGACCATTATAGTTGCCAACCTTTAACCTTCGCAAGGAGAAACATTCTGCAAATGCAGAAATTCTCTGCAAAACTCCAAAAGAAACATCACAGCTGCAAACGACAAAACGTGTTGCAAAAAGCTAAAATAAACTTGCATTTAGTCAAAGTCAAGTCAAAGTCTTCTTTATCGTCAAACACTGCAGCATGTACCAGACATACAGATGATTGATGTTGTGTTTCTCTCTCAGACCCTGGGTACAACAAATAAACATAAAGATACACACAAAGCGTAGAAGAAAAGGGATAGGAAGAAAAAAATAAGCTTTCTGAAGTAATAAATAAAATAGCAAAATGTAGGTTTAAGAACACTGCTAAACTTTAGGACTGTAGTGCAATGAAGGGGGCACTATGGGGAAGGGGGGCAGTATCCTGGCTGCCCGGTGGATAAAGCTGTCTCTCAGTTGGCTGGTTCTGGCCCTGAGAATACATAGTCTTTTACAACTGTGTCAAATCTTGATCCAAAGTGAGGAAAATGCACATTTTCAAAGGAAAATGTAATAAATAATAGATTCAAATGCACATCAGTTAAATGTAATTGTAATTGTAATTTTACAAAGACAAATGTTGCTTATTTTTTTATGTTCCAATGTGCACTCATTTGTTTAAATGTGTTTTTACCATTTGAGGATTTTATCTAAGATTAAGTGGGTTCTATCTTTCAATGATTTTGAGAAAGTGATTCATGCTTTTATTTCGACCCCTCTGGACGACTGTAATGCACTTTATGTTGCAGAATTTTAACTGGCACCTTTAAGCAAGAGCACATTACCCCATCCTCGCCTCCCTCCACTGGCTCCCTGGTCATTTATGATTCATTTTAAGATTTTATTGTTTGTTGTTAAATCTTAAAATGGAGTAGCCCCATAGTACATATCTGACCTCCTGCAAAGTTGCAACCCCTGAAGGTCTTTGCAGCTTCTTGTGGTTCCTAAGACCAGGCTGAAAACCAGGGGCTGCCGTGCCTTCTCGGCAGTGGCCCCCAAACTGTGGAACGAGCTGCCCCTCCATGTTAGATTGTCCCCAACATTACCGACTTTTAAAGGTGCAGTTGGTAGGAGTGGGGTAAATAACTGTACTTTTTTTGTGCTGGGTTTGGAAAAAAAGTCATTTTACCCATCGGTTCTCATCAGTAAGTGAGGTCATTTGAGATCATGGCGAAATCTCTGTGTTTTCCAAAGGCTTTGTATCAAGCAATGTTATTATTCCC
Organism: Notolabrus celidotus; assembly: GCF_009762535.1. Lineage (NCBI taxonomy): Eukaryota > Metazoa > Chordata > Actinopteri > Labriformes > Labridae > Notolabrus > Notolabrus celidotus. The sequence goes on along the minus strand of NC_048287.1, from coordinate 3,671,511 downwards.
CTTGTTCCCGTTATCACGGACTAATCAGAGCTACTCTCCGACCCTCTATCCTGATTGGTCGAGTGGAGGCCCCTACTACGTCTTCCTGATTGGCTGGGAAGCCGGCACTACTTCCTCATAGAAGACGCATGAGAAGTAGGCGAAATCTGGTGAGGGGATTAGTGTTGACATTCAAAATCCCTCTCTGAACTGATGTTTATATCACCACTACCAACAACAGCTTTAAATCCCGCCTTAAAATATATACTGTATTTACTTCTTGGCTTTTAACCCAGCATGAGAGTTGTGTGGTCTCTGTCTCTGTCTGTTCTTTTATTGCATTTTTATTTGTTCTTACAGTGTTTATTATTATTATTATTATTATTATTATTATTATTATTATTATTATTATTATTATTATTATCATTATTATTATTATTATTATCATTATTATTATCATTTTTATTATTATTATTATTATTTATTTTTATTATTATTATCATCGTTATTATTATTATTATTAGTAATAGTAGTATTAACATTATTATTATTATTATTATTATTATTAGTAGTAGTAGTAGTAGTAGTAGTAGTATTAGTATTATTATTAATATTATTAATATTATGTTGTATATGTTTTTAATAATTTTTTTTATGTGTTTTATGATGAGTATTTTATATTTTTCTGTTTTATTTTCTGACAGTGTTTTTATGGTTTGTGTGTTTTAACCATAGACTGTATAAATAATGGACGTAGTATCCGTGATGTCACCCATCTGTTTCTGAAGCTCTGTTTTGAGGCCAATCGGCAGCAGGAGCCATATTGCTGTTGTTGAGCAATTGTGACGTAAAGAGGCGGGCTTTGAACCTCCTAGCCAACAGCTACAGTGTTCCCACCTGTCAATCAAGTCAGCTGTGCCTCTCATTGGAAGACTCATAATCTCAATATCTTCGAAATTGCCGCGTTAGAAACAAATGTACCCCCTTACAGAGTGCGCTGATCGAGAAATGAGCTATCCAGACTACACTCATCTTTTGAACCAGCCTGTAAACATGTTTATTTCTGCTGTAAAGGTCGTCTCCTTTGAATTGGTGTGTATGTGGTTTCTGGTACTTCCAGAGCCAGCCTCTAGTGGATCTTCGATGAACTGCAGTTTTTTAACACTTCCGCATTGGACTCATATTTTTAGACTGGAAGTTGCTGCTTGAACTGCAACACTTCAACAGTTGCCTCCTCCTGCTTGGGGTCAGATTCTGGATCAAATGTGTAGTGTACAGGCATGGGTTCTCCTGGGGCGCTCGCCATGTTTATCTGATCTAGCCAGCGGATCTCAAGTGGATCTTTGATGAACTGCAGTTTTTAACACTTCTGCATTGGACTCATATTTTTAGACCGGAGGTTGTCGCTTGGTGTTAACTTACTGAATCACACTGTGCAGCACTTTGGTAAACTTTATTGTTTTTTTTAAATGTGCTATATAAATAAAGTGGATTGGATTGGATAAATTTGTTTTATTACTTAAAAACTATTAAATTAAACACCGTCATTTAACTTTTTGAATAATGTTTTTTACATTAGTCTGTCACACTCTTTAAAATCTGACCTCTTCATTAATTATTTCCAACAGATCAATAAAGATCAGTCAGCATGTCAGTTTCTCTGCAGGACAGTCAAACACTTTTATTTTCTCAGCATGGACACTGGACTTCCGGTTTGTACTTCCAGGACGCACAGTAACTTGAGTCTCTCTCCTCTCTTGAGTTCACCGATTGAATGTGTTGAATGTTTCTCTGTTCGGGCGGAGGAGAGGGAGGAGGAAGAGGTCACTTCAGCCGCGGACACTGAAGGAGACGAGCTGTCACTAAAGGTGAGGAGCCATCAGGTGTGTGTGTGTGTGTGTCGGTGTGTGTGTCGGTGTGTGTGTGTGACCTGTTGAGCGGAGACAGGACAGTGTGATGCGCGTAAGGAGTTAGTTTGAGCTGCTTCAGAACTTTTATGAACCGCCCCGGGTTTTTGAGACTTACAGAGGATTATCAGAGTCTGATGCCAAACCGAGACGACTTTAATGAACCTTTGTGGTTCTTTTTATTGCAGATATGAAACACCTCACTGTAACTTCTCCTCTGGGCGGTGACCTCACTGTAAACATGCCTGATAGGCTCTTTAATTATGATTTATAAGGAGGGAGAATATACTGTATGCATGACAAGTTTAAAACTGCAGCCACTCCTTTTTCTCCAACTGAACTGTCACTACTTATTTCAACGCAGAACATCAACAAAGACCAGATATAAAAACATATAAAATCACATCATTAACAGTTTCATATACACTAAGAAGAGCTTTACCTTCAGTCTGTGAATTACATTATGTATTATATAACAATCTGATGTATGTGTTATACCAACAATATAGAGAGGGGGCAGATTTATCTAAATCTTGAATTCATTCTCAAACTCTTTGCAGCAGTGGCTAACACATGCAAGTCCTTTCTGAGTGAGGCAGGTGGAGAGAGCGGTGAGCCTACACTAAGCATGGGCTGCCTTTCTTCTACGCCTCACCTCTCATTGGGTGTCGGTGGAACAATAACTGAGTCTGTGTTTTTCAGGGGAATCCATGTCAGCAGGTGAGATCTGACATCTGATATTACCAACCCTCTGGGAACATAAATCTAACATCTCTCTCACTTCTCTGCTGAGGCTGTGACAGGGGGAGGGGAAGCGACATGATGTGTAAATCAAGAATCAAGAAAGCTTTCTTGCCAAGTGAGCTCACACATGTAATTGAAACACCGGACAACAAGACAGTAAGGACAATAAATATAGAAACCTAAAATCTAATCTAAAAATTCTAAATGAAAATAAAATCTGTACAAAGAAAAGTATAGAAGTACTTTATAAAAGTATAGAAGTAAATAAGCCAAAGCCAGAGTGCACATTTTAGCAGAATCTCAAATACACTTACATTTGCTACACATGTTCCCTCTTTATTAAACATACGTGGTGTGACTGTGTACCAGACACACTGTATAAATAATGGATGTAGTATCTGTGACGTCACCCATCTGGAGGTTGCCGCTTGGTATCAAAGCAAACTGAGAAAACTGCTCATCACTAAGTTCCTGCATCATTCAGCACTGATCGACCTGCAGCACCTTTCAAGGAGAGAGATCTGAATTCACAGCACACATGTTATGTATGGACGTATGTAGCAATAGAATAATGATGATGTTTTAGCTCTTGTCTGTGTTTGTGCTGCTGTAGAGTCTTAAATAAAGGCACAACACTGACATTGTCACAACACACAGCTTAAAGCTTGCCTACTGTGAGCAGGCAGTGCTTGTGTATGAGGGGCAAAACAAATAAGAGAAAGAACAAGTTCTTGGTGAATAGAGCTGTCAGGGGTTTATTAACATAGATAGCTTGTTTTTTAAGTAATGCAGACATTTCAAAGTAACAATTCATTGTTCTTCAGGGGGATCAGAAACAATTTCCTGCATTTTTCTCAAACTTTTATTTGGTGGCACGCAGACTTTCAGGGAGCCTGAGGGTCTGCTGATCCCTGCTCTGCTTTGGCACTTTATATCATCACATAGCAGTGTCCCTTCATGTCTTCAGCTTCAGCAGGGAATTTAGATTAAATAAAACGTCCCTGGCAACAGCAAACAGCTTTCAAACACTTAAAGCACAGACGCTTGCGGATCACATGAGACCAATAACTGTCAAAATGTTTACTGTGGACCTGCCATTCAAATGAACTTAGCTTCTTCATTAAGAATCTCTAGAGATGAATATGCACAGGTGAGTTTTTATCTTTGAAACCTGCACACCCGTTACAGTTCATGTGTTAACCTGTCACATAAGTGCTCCGGTCTTTCATTTCAGTTGTTGGCTGTTAGGTGAGACAGAGTGATGAGTACAAAAAGACACACATGCAGCTGAGCCAAAGTAGCACCCTTTTTAATACATTCATTTAGGCAATCAAAGATGCTTTCCATGAAGTGTAAAAAAGATAAAGGTATAATATACAGAAGGACAGATCAGAGATGTGGAGGGAGTAGAGGTTATGTGTTGTAGGCTTTTTCAAAGAGGTAGGCTTGGAGTTGATCTTAAATGAGTGAAGAGAGCCAGAGTTGTGGATGTTTGGAGGGAGAGAGTTCCAGAGAGTCGGGGCAGCGACGGCAAAGTCTCTGTCCCCCCAAATAAAACACTTGATACAGATAATCCTCCCAAATGCAGATTTTCGGTCGACCCCTAAGAGAACACTTCGCAAAAGTCAGGTTGAGTCACACGTCACGGACCAGAGGAACTACTCAGTGCTCTGCAGGTGGAGGAACACATGCATGTTGTGTCTGGATAATGGTGCCAAATATGAGGGCACAAATAAAAGCACTGAAAATATTATATTCATTGCTTCAACCTGCATCAGTGTTTGGGTCAGAAGTTTCTAAAATGACTTAATCGTGTGGTCAAATGACCTCTGATGTAGTGGTTGATAGACCAGCCTTGTGTTGGTTTCTCATAAGGGGCTAAGTTGACCTCAGGGTCACCTGTGAGTCATAAGGTGCATTTCAACCAAGAGTTCCGGGGTCTTATAGCCCCCAGAACTACTTTACCCTGAACTAAAAGGTTCCTGTGCCCCCATTATTGTCTGCGAAGTCTCAGGTAGATTGTGCAAATCAGGCCAGTGAGGAAAAAAAAAGTGAATGCACTACACCACCAGACCAGTAGAGGGCAGTAACACAAAGAGGAATGCCATTCATCACAGATGACCCCATAGAAGCAGACGGACAGGCAGGTATCATTATGAGCAACACAACAGTTAGCCTGTTAGCATGAAGAAACTTAGCTGGTGCTGTTTTAGATGGTGCTATATTTCATCACAGATGGATTCACTGAATCAACACGTGAGAGGAGATAAGCACGAGTAGCAAAGACGTTTCAACACGGCTTTAAAATCCTTTTGAACTCAAAAAGCCGTGGCAGAGATCGACGGTGTTTTGGTTTAAACAGCGACCCTGTTAACTGGAGACTCTCAGCCGGATGCATCCCTCATAAACGTCTTTAGACGATCATTAAATATCTGATTCCATTCAGGGTAGGCTGAGAGAAGACTACTGTTACAAGCTGCTAAATCAAGAGAATCACAGCTTCTTCTTTTGAAAAGTACACACACATACAAAAAAGATAGAACAAAGAGAAACTAATGAAAGAAAGAGAAATCAAGTGAATCACAGATGTGTGTGATGTTATTGTTGGACGGCAGGCGGAATAAAAACACTGAGGTTAATCTACCAATCAGACACGTTCAACATTGCAGGCCCTGCCCCCCAAAAGCCCTGGGTCCTTTGAGAAGTACTACCCCACTAGTAGGGGCTTTTTAGGGGGGAGATTATCAATCAATCAATCAATCTTTATTTGTATAGCCCCAAATCACAACAAAAGTTATCTCAAGACGCTTTTACAAACATAGGAGGTCTAGACCACTCTATGTCAATATATATCTAATCTATCAGAATATATATATATAAAAAAAAAAGTGTCTCTGCACCTGAACTAAATTTAGACCCTGGGTCCACCGGTCAAAACGCACATAGTTCCAGGGTAAAGTTCCTCCAGTAGAAAAACGCCTATACACTTAGTATTGACAAGTACCTCCATACAACCCCACTTCAAAAAAGAAAAAGAGGTGTCCCTCAGTTGTCATGTTATGCATACAAAAGTTAGAAATGTCTTTGGCTTGCATGTACAAATCTATTACACAAGTTTACACACTTGCACAATGTGGCTCATTTAAAGATCCATTAGCTGCACTGTGGATATTAAATGGTTTCAAGTAGTGATATAAAGTGCTCTGCACAGTATGAAGTTACAGTTGGACTTTAAAATGTCTTCAATGATTTAGAAATGTTGATATGTATTTGTTTTCTCTCAGGGGACTCTGAACCTTTGTCCCGAAGGCCGGAGCTAAATGTGGTGGTTCCATGGATGACTGTGGTCCTCTAACATTTTACCACTTAGGTGTTGGGCTCTCTGTCTATGATGGGGCAGCTGAGTTGTTTGCAGCCTGTGGTAGCACTGCTGAGTGTAACCTCTGTGGGAAGCTTTGCCTTGTTCTGACCCTCAGGTGTACGTACCACCATCCCGATTTTCAACCCAACGCAAACACTGCTATTTTTGTGGATTTTGACTTCTACATTTTTTCTCTGCAGGAACGAGCCGGTGTGCAACTCTCAGCTACTGACAGTCATGGCAACCATTGTCATGGAGAAGATTGGTCGACTCTTCATCAGCCTTCAGCAAATCAGGGAGGTTCCCAGGATACTAACCGATGCTGCACCCTCCATGCCTGGCACTGTCAGAGACACTGAGGTCCCCTACTACTTCAGGGAGCGCTACGTCTGCACCGGTTACCGACCACTCAACCAGAACTGGCGATACTACTTCTTATCTTTATTTCAGCGGCACAATGAGACCATCAACGTCTGGACTCACCTTCTAGCTTTTCTAATTGTTCTGGTTAAACTGCGGCAGCTCTGTGAGACTGTCCACTTTGTTAGTGATCCTCATTCATGGCCTCTGTTTGTCCTGGTCCTGTCTTCTTTGATCTACTCTGCATTCAGTGCATTAGCCCACCTACTTGGGGGCAAGTCTGAGATGTATCACTATGTCTTCTTCTTTCTGGACTATGTTGGGGTGGCACAGTACCAGTTTGGCAGTGCCATAGTCCACTTTTATTACGGCGTGGATGAGAGCATGCACCGTCACGTCAATGGGATCTTCATGCCGACTGCCACCATTCTCAGCTGTCTGTCCTGCCTGGGGTGCTGCTACGGTAAATACTGCAACCACCGCCTACCAAGCTCGGTGCGCAAGGTGTGCCAGGTGGTTCCCTCTGCACTTGCCTATACCTGGGACAGCAGTCCTGTAGCTAAAAGACTCATGTCCTGGTCCACAGAGACCAACGACCCGGCTGTGTTCTATCACTTTGGCCAGGTGGCTTTCTTCCTCAGCTGTTCCTTCTTCTTCACCTTCCCCCTGATGGAGAGCTGCTTACCTGGGCGCTGCGATTTTGTTGGACAGAGTCATCAGATATTCCATGTTTTCCTGTCGTGCTGCACCTTGTGTCAGATCCAAGCTTCCTACCTTGACTTTACGGGCCGTAGAGAGCTGTACTCAGGTCTGCATGGGAGCGGGGAGGCGGCTCTCTTTGTGGGACTCTATGTGGTCACTCTGGTTGTGTGTTTTCTGATTGCTGTTGTCGTGCTAAGGAGAGTTAATCGAGTGCTTGATTTGAGGAACAAGTCAAAGTAATAGATTAGATGTAGTAGGAAGTGTGTGCAGAAGCATCGTATGCCTTTCCTTTCACACTTAGTGTCATGCTATAAAGGGTACTAATTATTTGCTGCAACCCAGTGTTATGTAAATGGATGTTGAAACAGGAATATTGCATTATAGTTAGTTGCAGACAATAGAAGAGAAACATGAGACTATCAGGAGTTAGTTTTATGGTAAAGACTTGAGATCAAATATTTTAAATGAACTACAATATCAGCATTTTTTATTCATCGGTTTGAAACAAGAACAAATCTGATTCCTTAAACTAACATCACTGCTGACAGTCTGGACTAATTTACAAGAAGTTGTTGCAGTTTATAATTTTGTACAGAAGCGTATTGCATTCACATGAGCAAAAATTGCCCCGTTTTTCTGAATTAAAGCTGCTGTTGGTAGGAATGGTGGAAAAAATGTTACTTTTTTTCTGCTGGGTTTGGAGAAAAGGTCATAAGGCCAATCGGTACTCATCAGTAAGTGAAGTAATTTGAGATTATTGCGAAATCTCTGCGTTTTCCAATCCCTTTGTATCAAGCAATGTTATTATTCCCCTCGTTCCCGTTATGACAGACCAATCACAGCTAATCTCCAATCCTCTGTCCTGATTGGTTAAGGGGCGGCCCCTACTAAGTCCTCCGATTGGTTATGAGTCCGGCACTATCATGACTGCGCACGCCGATCTGTGTTGGGGGGCTAAGAGGAAATCTGGTTGGGAGGGATAGTGTTGACATTGGAAGTCCCTCTCTCTGAACAGATGTGTACTCTGTGACTACCAACAGCAGCTTTAACGAGTTATTGGAAGGCCTACCTGAACATCAACAGAAACTCTAACATGTATGTGGTTAAGCCGCTAACATTTTCTGAACTGAAATTAGTCAGTGGAAACTGGGATTTTAAAAATAATCTCACTTTGAGAATATCATAAATCATCATTTATTCAGAAAATGTAAAATCCCGGCAGGTAAGCTAGTGGCTTAACCGCATACAGGTTAGAGTTTCTGTTGATGTTCAGGTAGGCCTCCCAATAACTCCTTAATTCAGAAAAACACAGCAGATTTTTTTTTCTTATGTGAATGCAATACGCTTCAGTCATTTTATATCCCATTATGCTTAAATAATATCTAGTAAGTATCTAAGTATTTATTTATAGTCCTAAAAAATGATTGAGTCTAGTTGTTGTTTTATAAATACTGAAGCTGTATTTCATTCAGACTGCTACATTTGTATTTCTTAAAAACTTACATATTGAAATGTTTTAAGTTAAAACACTGATTAATGACTGTGGCAGATCTTTGTGTTTCCTAAATAAAGATTCAGGCACTTTCATTCATTAACATTAAAAAGATATCTATTATTTTACAGAGTGATGACGCATCATCCGGGCTTTCGTCGTTGTGCCTTGACTGCCAGCTTTTTGCACATTTAATGTTAAATTCAGCATAAAGTTTGTACTGAGAGAGTATACCCTGAAAACACGTATTTTTACTGTTCTTATGGATGCACTGTCTTTAGACTGTATTTAAGAAAAGTGAACATTTGATGAGGGAGCTACAGAGTATTATGTCCTATTGTAGACACACAGAATGTAAGTGTTGACCTTTTTGTATTATGTATGTCACTGTCCTACTGGAATTCTTGTTTGTGCCTTCTGGGTAACAAGGGAAAAGTGAGTGTGGGTGTTACATGAGTGTACTAATTAAAGAAAATAGGTACCATGATAGTGTATTCTTTTGCAGCTTGTCAAATTGCTTGCCGCTGGGTTTAACCTCTTGTTGCTACTTTATCTATGGACAACAAAAACTTTAAACATGTTTTAGAAGGAATGTCAGAGTCCCCATGGATGCATATCGTATCTACATACTGTATATGTAAGGGTATATGGGTAATGTTAAGTGAATAGGTGGTTATGCAAATTAGGTTCCTGGCCGAATGTGAGCAAGACCCCAATGTGAAGCTTTGGGGTTGACTTTGTAGAGATCAGCAGCTTAGAGATGCTCTCTCCAGCTCTGCTGCTGCTGTTGTCTGGATCACAGGACAGGATGGTTGGGGTCTAGTAGCTCCTCAGGCTGCTGTCACATCTGTGCCCACTAACTGTCAATATATTACCACTCTCAAGTCCAGCCTGAGAAGACACTAACGTTTTTACCACAGTGTCAACAGGCAGAGGGGGGATGTGACAGAATACTATCTGAGGATTGATTTAATAGATCAGGTTGTCTCAAGCATCACCTTTGATGGTGAGAATTAATCGCTGCTGTTATGGGGTTTTCATCAATTGGAAGCATTCTATTCTGCTTTGAAATGTTCTATTCCATTATATTTTACTCCATTCCATTCTATTCTGCTTTGATCTGTTCCATTCTGCTTTGATCTGCTACATTCCATTCTATTTTATTTCATTCTGTTTTACTCCATTCCATTCTATTCTATTCTGCTTCATCGGTTCCATTCTATTCTACTCTGCTTTGACCTGTTCAATTCTATTCCATTCTATTCCATTTTGTGTTCTGCTTTGATCTGTTCCATTCAATTCTATTCTATTTTACTCATTTCCATTCTATTTTATCATGCTTTGACTTGTTTCATTCCATTCTATTTTATTCTACTCTGCTTTGATCTGTTCCATTCCTTTCCATGCTGCTTCGATCTGTTCCATTCTCTTCTATTCCATTTTATTCTGTTCTGCTTTGATCTGTTCCGTTCCATTCTATTTTATTTCATTATGTTATACTCCATTCCATTTTATTCTGTTCTGCTTTGATATGTTACATTCCATTCAATTCTATTCTATTTTACTCCATTCCATTCCATTCTATTCTTTTATGCTTTGATCTGTTCAATTCAATTCTATTTTACTCTGCTTCGATCAGTTCCATGCTATTCCATTCTATTCTGTTCTGCTTTGATCTGTTCCATTCTATTCCATTCTAGTCTATTTCTATCTATTCCATTCTAGTCCATTTCATTCTATTCCAATCTAGTCTATTTCATTCTATTCCATTCTATTCTGTTCTGCTTTGATCTGTTCCGTTCCATTCTATTTTATTTCATTATGTTATACTCCATTCCATTTTATTCTGTTCTGCTTTGATATGTTACATTCCATTCAATTCTATTCTATTTTACTCTATTCCATTCCATTCTATTCTATTATGCTTTGATCTGTTCAATTCAATTCTATTTTACTCTGCTTCGATCAGTTCCATGCTATTCCATTCTATTCTGTTCTGCTTTGATCTGTTCCATTCTATTCCATTCTAGTCTATTTCCTTCTATTCCATTCTAGTCTATTTCATTCTATTCCATTTTATTCTGTTCTGCTTTGATCTGTTCTATTTCATTCTAACACACTGTCAACAGGCAGAGGGGGAATGTGACAGACTCCTTCCAACAGATTGATCTGACATGACGTGTGATCAGGTTGTCCCTATAGCGTAGCTATATTAATTGACGTTGTTGTTATGGGGCTTTGACCAATCAGAACCAAGTATTTAACACAGCCTAGTCATTAGTAAGAAAGCCAGATGATAAACTTGGATCGTGTTTGTTTTATTTGTTTAGTTAGCCGGAACACTGCAGTCCCAGTGTCGGCAGCATTATCAGGAGCATGTTGACTTTCATAGATTGTGGAGGGAACAATGGGCTTCCACTTTATCCTCATATCTATAGAATGCAGCTTGATGTGCCCTCAGTCGACCTCTTTCTTTGACGATAAAAATGTTCTTCAATGGTGAAAAGTCATGCTTATATAACCTGATCTAGCTTTATGCATTGATTGCTTTGTGCACTGAAAACTCCATATAATATGATATATGATACAACGGCTGCAGATTTTAAGATATTAGTGTCCTTGTTACATTTTTTTCAGATTCATAAGATTTTACATTATTCATCGGCCTCCTACTTGTGATATTCTCACTTTACCTGCCAGTCATTCTGCTTTTGAAGGATATTATGTTCTGTTATTTGTATTTTCATGCATATCCTATATGAGTGTTTTTTGTAAGAAAAGTTAAAAAAAAATAATAAATCCTGACAATTTTGCCGAGCAGACGGTAAATCTGATGGCTGTTTTTCCTTGGATGTCTCCCAGTGGTTAATTAGTCTCCATGGTTACCTGTTGAACAGTGTTCCTCCTGGCGGGGCCTCAGCTGTTATTTACATACTGTATGGATACACTTGACACTGCGACGCTGTGCATATGTTTAAGTAATTTGTAATCTTAGACTAGCACCTAGCACAAAGGGACTCTGGCTTTTAGTGCTGAGTGATCACACAAACATGGACCTGCAGTTAGGATTACATGTAAGAGACATGTTCTCTGTAATGGAAGAAGAAATATCATGTTAATAAATGTTCCTTTCCTGCTCACAGGCGCCCTGACCTGATGACGCTGTGTTGCTTTCTCCCATTAGCTGTGCAGGGTCAAACCTGTCTCACAGTCCTGTGTTTTTTTCCCCTTTGCCAAGCCCTTTTCTCTGCTACACTCATTAGCACCATCAGTGTGCTGTCAGACTTTGCTCATTCAAATGAATGAGTGGCTGTGTTTTTCACCCAGGCCCAAAGTCGGTCTGAATGTGGCTGTTAGTCTGCAGCAGTAGAAAAAGCAGGGGCCAACACTGCAACAATGAAGTAAAGTTTACCGGCTGGGCTGCTGAGACTATCAAACAGGCTGATTATGCAACAGGTACATCTTTTCTTTCCTGTTTGACCGACACCAAAGGATTTCTAGAGCAAAACTCACCATGGCAGTTTCTAAGCTCTGTAAGAACACTACAAAAACTCCAAATCTTACCTTATCAAAGTGAAATTGTCTCATTCTTAGTCAAAATGTCTTCTCCCACTTCATTTAAGATAAATTTACTTAACAAGTAACATTTGAGCAAGATAGAGGGACTTGTTTTAAGACATCTTAAATATCTTGTTAAGTCAAAATATCTTGAAATGATCTTGTTTTGAGTTGTCATTCAGAAGAAACAAGGTTTATTTTACATTTCAGACATTTTTCAAGCTGAGATCTTATTTGTAGAAGACGGATAATCTTGATTTAAGACACTTTACTTGATTTAAGGAAATGCATTTTATTGGAGAATCTATCAGAACACAGCTCCATTGATAAAAGAAAGAAAGAAAGAAAGAAAGAAAGAAAGAAAGAAAGAAAGAAAGAAAGAAAGAAAGAAAGAAAGAAAGAAAGAAAGAAAGAAAGAAAATTTGTTGTTTTTAAGTGTGGGTTTCAGTTTTCAGGCACTGTTTCTTCTAAATCAGATCAAAATATACTTCCTCAAACTACATGCACACAATGAAACACCTACTTTAGAGCATAGCTGGCTTATCCTAAAAAACAACATGACTGAATATTAGTATATCCAGCTCACTATGAGAAGACATTATATCTCAAAATGCTCAAATTAAACTTTGTCATCTTATTTCAAATACAAGATGGTCTTAAAACTAGAGAAGTGCTGCTATAATACAACTCAAACTAAGGTGAATATATCTCAAATGAAGAAGTTGACATGAAATTTATTAGTGCAAAAATATTTTTTTTAAAAAATAATACTAATTGTTATCATTCCTGGCTTATCCTGAGACACTAAGCTTTAAAATACTGGTCAAATATTACTTAAAATAAGTTTTCCCTGCTAATTTTAAGATCACAGTTTTCTAAATATTACGTCTTATTTTAAGAAATCTTACCAAGCAAATTTCCACTTGTTCTGTTGGCAGATTTTTTTGCTTATTTCAAGGTAAAAGTACCTTGAAATAATTTTTTTTTCTTGTTTTTGGAGGGGCAGTTTTTCCAGTGAATGTCTGAATTACAATAGAAGACATCTCCATGAGATGTATTTTTGTGGCTTGTCTGCTGATAAGAAGCAGACTAAATGTGAAAACTACAGCATCAGAGAAGTGTTCTAAAAATGACTATTTAATAATGATAACTTAATATTTGTATGTGTTCTCCATCAGAACCTGGATCATGTATTTCTTTGATGGATCCAGCTTAAATGATGGAAGTACAGAATACCTGCTGCCCCCATGTGGTCATGATCACAGTTGAATTCACATCAAACTAATAATGTCTAACCTACTGACACTTTACCAAGATCACACACTGCAGTAGGGCTGATTATTTTTATTGACATTAGTAATAATAAAAGATGATTCTTCTTCTTAAGTATTATGATGAAAATCCTTTTGTACATTGAAGCTTCCCTCTCTCTCTGCATCCTACTGATAGGAGGACATGACAGCATGAAAAAGTTTCTGAAACTCGACCTTAAACACACACTGGTTCTCACATCTCTTGTGGCGTACTGCTGAGCCGGTGAAAACAGTTTTGACACTCCCTGTGGCTTTGAAGGAAAAGTTACCATGTATGAAATCATGATCCCCTGTGATGTAACCAGCTCTGGTATCTCAGCATGTATTTGTTTGTGCAGTAATCTCAATCTTGATCATATAAAAACAGACTTTTTTATGTGATTTAAAATAATAATAATAATAATTTAAATATATTAACCCTCCTTTTATGTTGCGTGTCAAATTGACACATTTTAAAGTTCAAAAATAAAAAATAAAAATGGTAAAAAGTGTTATTTCGCATTTCTAATGTCACAGTGGATGAAAGGCTAGTGGCATTCAGAGGTTCCTTCCATCTTAGGTAATATATGCCTTCCAAACCAGCTAAAAACTGCATAAAAGTCTGGGCAGCATGTGACAGAAGAGGTGTCTCATGGTAATTTATCAACATCACTACAAAATGAGAAATGTAGGCAAGGCAAGGCAGCTTTATTTGTACAGAACATGTCATACACGAGGGCAACTCAATGTGCTTTACATTAAAACATTAAAAGCATTGGAGACATTCAGACAGGCATAAAAGAACACAATTAAAATGACAAATATGATAAAACAGAAAAGATAAGGAAAATTAGAAATACATTAAAAATTACATTAAAATTTTAATTTAAAGTGGGTTAAAATAATCTAAGACAGGAAGGCAGTGGTAAATAAGACAGTCTTAGTCTTTGATTTAAAAGAGGTGAGAGTTGGAGCAGACCTGCAGCTTTCAGGGAGTGTGTTCCAGATATGTGGTGCATAATGACTAAACGAGGCTTCACCATGTTTCGTTCTGACTCTAGGGACTGAAAGCAGACCAGTACCTGATGACCTCAGAGGTCGAGGTGGTTCATAAAGTAGTAGCAGATCAGCCATGTATTTTGGACCTAAACCATTCAGGTCTTTATAAACCATCAGCAGGATTTTAAAGTCTGTTCTCTGACAGACAGGAAGCCAGTGTAGAGATCTAAGAACTGGAGTCATGTGGTCTTTTTTTCTGAAGGATCTTCTGAAAATCGTCCACAGTGAAAGGAGGCATTTTGGTTCCAGTTAGCTTAGCTGCTAACAGGCTTTTGCCGATCAGTAGGCCACGTTTGCAGTTTTGATAAAATGTCGAGATAAGGCAGTAGTTTACTTTGTTGACAATAAATTATAGTCCCAGTGGTTTCTAAGTATCCTGGAGTGACTGCTTGTAGTCTCTCAGTGAAGAAAAAAGAGTTAAAAGGAAAAGAATGCAAGCATAAGCAAGAGCAAGCAAAAAAGCGTCTGCACTCCTCAAGAGAAGGAAGAATGACATAAAATAAAATAAACAAAAATCTAAGTCATGTAAAACTATTGTATTTCTATTTAGGGCTTTTCAATGTACATTAAAACAAATTTTACTTGAATTTCATAAAAAACGAGTGAGTTATCCTCATTGAACCCTGATCTGTGAGAGTTCAATAAACACTATTGCACTAAATATTGATTTAAATGGTTGGTAATGGAGTTAAAAAGTATATTTAAAAAATGTTTACTAGGATTTTTTCATTAAAAGTGGCCCAGGAACATTATTGCTGTCCCTAAGAAACGAACATAACAGGAGGGTTCATTTAAAAGTTGACTTCCTCCTCATTGATATCATACTATCATACTGGGTTCTCACCAAGCGACAACCTCTGGTCTAAAAATATGAATCCAATGCGGAAGTGCTAAAAACTGCAGTTCATCGAGGATCCACTTGAGGCTGGCTCCAGAAGTACTGGAATCCACATACACACCCATTCAAAGAAGACGATCTTTACAGCAGAAATAAACATGTTTACAGTCTGGTTCAAAAGACGAGTGTAGTCTGGATAGATCATTTCTCTATCAGCACACATTGTGAATGCGTGAATTTTTTTCTAATGCGGCAATTTCAAAGATATTTAGATTACGAGTCTTCCAATGAGAGGCACAGCTGACTTGATTAACAGGTCTGAACACTGTAGCTGTTGGCTAGGAGGCTCAAAGCCCGCCTCTTTACTTCACAATCGCTGGACAGCAACAATATGGCTCCCGCCGATGGTTGGCCTCAAAACAGCTCTTCAGAAACAGATGGGTGACATCACAGATACTACGATGGACTCAGGGATTACTAATGCTACAACCATTTTGTATCAGGTCACCATCCTGTGTTTCCCCTGACACTGGCTGAACTGCTTCATTATTCCTTCTTATTAGCTTATCCATTCACAAAAACTTGTCTATTCTCTATCCACATCCTGCTTTATCCGAGTTAGGGTCCTGCTTTCCAAAACAACATTTCTGCTGACCCAAAGGGTTGATAAAAGCAGATTTCAGTGTCACAGACATGTTAGCAGAAAGTCCTGGAGTGTTTTCCTCAGCAGAGATGGTTTTCTCCGTCCTCTGGCGTAAACCTTGGAGATGATATTGTTGCAGGTGTCAGATATACAGACCCTGCTGGCATGCCCTGTAGTCTGGCTCCAGTCTTACTGTGTGTGTTGGTTTGTCCCGGTCCATATTGCACGGCTCAGTTACTCCCTTAAAGCCCTGAATCAGCTGAATTATAGTGCTGTTGGACTCTCTCCCACATTCCTCCAGTCTGACTCACAATAGAAGGGGCCGGCCTGCTTCCCTTGATAAGTACCAAATTTAATTTCTGTACTGCTCATTAAACTTCACTGGGCTCCACATACTCTGAGTGTTATTACAAGCTACAACTCAGAGCTGTTTTGTTGAAGTCACAGAATTATTAACTAAATAGGGTTGATTCTATAATTCAGGAAATATGGGTGATCTAAATGTTTGTCCTGCATTTGTTTGTTCCATCGGTTAGAAAGAAAGTGAATGAACCTAAAAACTGACTCTCCTTGGCAGCCCGTACCATCCTGTTAATTATACATCTATTACTTTGGAAGGACATATGTTTGCTTCATTTCATGCATTTCAGGGAGTTGTCTGTTTAAAGGACAAACATATATAATAATAATCTTTTATGACCTAACAAATTACAACACGCACATAAACACTAACACTCTCATAACTGCACACACACATTCATGACCCCCTCACGAATCTCTCTCCTCTCTCTCAAGAATAAATCTTATGTCTCTTCTTGTCTTTATCTTCTCTTTCATTTTTGTTTTTCTCCTTTTTTATTTCTTGTTAGTCTAATTTAGTAATTGTTTCTCTCCCTTCCTTAACAGTCTATTCTTCTTTCTGTTTGTGTCTTGTGAGCTTTGTTTTAAAACTGTTTGTGTAACCCTTACAGTCTATACCTGATAACTTTATTTGATTATTGTTTTCCAGCACTATGTTTTCTTTTCTTTTATGTTCTGTTTAATATCCAGGATTTGAAGTCATGCCATTATGTAACGGGTGTGAGGGTGAACCCAAAAGCAGCACACTGGAGCCCGGAGGAAACAGCAGGTAACAGTCTTGACTAACCAGGTCACACAATGTCTGTTGAGATGCTGGTTTCGCTGTGTGGAGGATCAGGCTGGAAACAGAAGAGGAGCAGGCAAATCTCTTGGTCGGGGACAGAAGGCTGAGGTAGTTACCAGGGCAGAAACGAGGAAGGAAGGTCGGGGACAGGCAGGGTCGAAACCTGGAGATCAGTCTGAGGAAAAGTGCTGGAGAGTCTTGCATTTGCAGAGAGAACAATCTGGTGAGCTGAAACCGGGACTTAAATACTGGCAGCAGGTAATGAGAAATAAGGTGATTTGTGTTGGCTTAATGAGGAGAGTGTGGTTCAGGTAAACGAAGGGGAGTGGAAATGTAGTGGGCTGAGAGGCTGAGCAGGTGATAACTGTGACACATTATTAGCTATGACGGAGGAGATGTTTTTCACCATGCTTGTGACTTTGCTGTGTAGCAATGCCATATTGTTAGTTAGTCCACCCTTTAGTGGACTGCACCTCGATCCGTTGCTGTCATGAGTTGATCTTTAGTTTAGTTTGTGTTTCTTGCCTTGGTTCCTCTCTGTGTTTATTCTGTTATAAATGATCCTTCTTCTTCCTCGTGTTTAGTGATCCATGTCTCATGTTGTATTCCTTTGAGTGTTTTCTTGTGTTTCCTGTTTTATTTTGTAGTTCTTGATCCCTGTGTTTCCAGTGTATATTTACTTCCTGTCCCTTTGTGTTTCCCTCCTTTTGGATTAATATGATTAGTTTCACCTGTGTCCTGTTTTCACACCTGTGTTAATCACTCTGGCTGTTTTCGAAACGGCCTGCTACATACTACCTATGAATGTAGTATACTGGGTTTGAATTTAGTCTCTAGTCTGACTGTTCTGTTGGATCTGGTCTGCAGGATGCTAAGCCAGACGTTGCTAGATTTCTGGTTTCAGAAAGTAAGTAAGTAAGTAAGTAAGTAAGTAAGTAAGTAAGTAAGTAAGTAAGTAAGTAAGTAAGTAAGTAAGTAAGTAAGTAAGTAAGTAAGTAAGTACATTTTATTTAGTATAGCACCTTTCACAGAATAAAATCACAAAGTGCTTCACAGGAAAATATCCAACACATTAAAAGAAACAGACCATAGCATTAATAGAACATTAGTCTGAACACAATGAGTCGAAGGCCTGTTTAAATAAATGTGTCTTCACAAGTTTTTTAAAGGCGACAACAGATATAGCTGAACGAACATTAACAGGAAGAGCGTTCCACAATGTTGGCGCCACAACTTCAAAAGCACGGTCACCTTTTGTTCTTAAACGAGCTCGAGGGACAACCAGCAAGCCCTGGTCAGAAGACCTGAGTGGCCTACTGGTAAGGTAGGGGTGGAGCAGGTCGGCGATGTATTCAGGAGCCTGACCTTGCAGAGCTCTATACACGAAAACGAGAACTTTAAAATGAATCCTAAATTTAACTGGAAGCCAATGTAGGGAGGATAGAATTGGAGTGATGTGGGTTGTCTGGCTGGACTTGGTCAACAGCCTTGCAGCAGCGTTCTGGACTAATTGAAGACGATGGAGGGACGACTTACTGAGGCAGGTGAAAAGTGAATTACAATAGTCCAATAGAAAGCAGAAGTAAACAACGGACAAGTTGTTAGATAAACTCCTTCTTTAGCATCACTTATGATTTAAAAAGTTAAGACGTGGTTTATATGGAATTTGTAATCCCATTAAACGAAGAAGAAAAAAGAAAATGCAGAAAGAGCGCTGTGCATTGTGGGAAACAGTACATGAGGGAGACTGGTCCGATGCATACTGAGAAATTTTCTGGAATCATTAAGACATCCAGGGAGTTTTGGCATACTGCAGATTTTGCTTTTGTGCATACTACATACTAAATTTAGGTCAAATCAGTAAGTACTGCTAGTATAGTAGGCGTTTTCAGCCTCTGTGTATTTAGTTCCTCTGTTTCCCCTGTCCTGGGTTGGATCTTTGTGCATCTTTCCTGTGTTCTTTGTGTTATTTTACACTGTTTGGATTTAGTTTTTAGACATTTCAGTAGTTTTGTTTGTACCTTTTGTTCTTTTGTTTATTAAAACCTTTTTATTTTAAAATCTGCATTTGGCTCCTCCTTCAGTCTCCCCTCAAGGTCATCAGATACTGCAAAATACAGCTGTACTGTACATAGTGGACATTCATGTAACTCAAATGTTGCCAAAATACTGGACACTCAGGGAAATAACTTCTGTTAAGATCTTGGAAAGACTGATGATGTCCTCTTGAGAGATCAGATGCTGCCTCAGGTCTTGTTATGAGATGACAATGAACTTGGGGTGGTTTTATCCTCAAGCACCATAGGTGAAACCAGGTTTGCATATCTTGTTGTTAGATTTGAGGCCTTTCAGATGGATGGCTGTAGATTTGAGAGATATCAACCTTCACATTGAGTCATGTGACTTCAGTGATCCCTCTTCTGATTGATTGGTGTAAGAGTCTACAAAAAAGAATTGTTCTCAGATTACGTTGTCCCGGTTCTCCCTGTCCCTCCTGTTCAGCCACGTGTCTATATTCTTAATCCCGTCTGTACTCTCCACCTCTCCACCTTTAGACCGAGTGCTATGCTCTGAAACGGTCTTCTTTTGTTTTCTGTTGAAACTCTTGTCACTTAATCCTGGAGCCACTTGTAACCTGTATGACTGGTCTGCCTGCATGTGCCAGCCTGTAAGCAGGGTACCAAGAAAAAATCATTGAATTACACCAGTCCGCCTGTTTCTATCTGCATTTGGGTCCTTCCCTGCAGCTGGATCTCCTAATGACTTTGCAGATCCCACGTTTTTCCACCATGATGTTGATTTTTTTTTACCCTTTTCATTTGTTCATGTGAAATGTATCAAAACCTAATGTATGGATCAGTGAGACATTTAGAAGGGAGACATCCTCGTCCACAGATATTGCAGTCACATTGGTGATCTGCTAACTTTTAAAGCTAGGGTTGGTAGTCCTGGAAAACTAGCATGAATTTGAATGTAGCATTTCCTCAGGACTCCGTCTAACCCAGGGGTGTCAAACATGTGGCCCGTGGGCCAATACTGGCCCGCCAGAGGTTCCAATCCGGCCCGTGGAACAACTTTGTAAAGTGAAAAAATTAAAGAGAAGACATTAGCTGCAATTTTTCAAAAAAGTAACTACTATTTCAAATTTGTCCTCTGGGGGTCGCATAAAATCAAAGTGCTGACGGAGCGCACCTGAACAGCACTTTTTTTCTCAAAGTGAGAAAATAGATGACTTGCTGTTTGCATAATCTGGTTGAGATCATTAAGACTTTTTAGAGCATTATAAGATGATCAACTAACTACTAACACTAGCACTACACCCCTGCCTACAACATTGTCAAGCAAGCAAACTGTTCATGCTGGAGCTGAGGGGTCCAAAATAATCAACTTTACCTCCTTCATTATTATAATCTATCTGTTCTTTTGCTGTAAACATTACACTCTGTGTCAGGTGAATGGATAACCTGTGTGTTTGATGTGTTCGCAGCAGGTTTCAGGGCTTAAAGAGTCAAATATTCAGCCCACTGTGAGACTCATCATGGCAAAAAATACAACAGCTGTTTTTGTAGAAAGATAGTTCATTGAATGTAAACATTTTCAGAATGTACTTGTACTTTTTGCACTAAAACAAAGTGGAAAATTTAGAGTTGTCGTTATTTATAGGGTTATTATGTTATTATTTTACTGGTCCGGCCCACTTCAGATCAACTTGGGATGTATGTGGCCCCTGAACTGACATGAGTTTGACGCCCCTGGTCTAACCCCTCCACCCCTCCCCTCGGAGCTCCTCCAAAACGACGCCCCCGCTCACATGCTCGAGCGCCACTGATTAGCGACCATATGATGGTGACTGATTCAAAACCGGTCCTCAGCACATGGTTTGTGTTTTGCACTACATCAACTCATGTCTCACTCAGCGGTAAGAAAACACCAAAACATTCTCATAGTGAAAGTTAAAAACAAACAAACATGAAATGTACGCTCTGCAGGAGGCGGGCAGAACGGCAGGACAGGATTTGATTGGTTTCATCATTTGGCTCCTGATGGCAGAGATTGGTTTGTGTTTTCCCAGGTTTACTCCGGCTGTAGATAGCAGCTTTTTTTACCTCTTTTTTAAGAACACATTATGTATTGATTACCATTGGGACATAAAGATCATTTTAACCAGTATAACAAAAAGTGTTTCTAAATCTGACTACCAACCCCAGCTTTAATCTGATGCCACTGTTAAGTCTAAATTTGAAGATATCCCATCTTTTGGTTTGTGACCTGAAACATGTAACGGCATCAGTCTAACATGTGCTTTCTTGCTATGTTAATACACACACCTTTGCATTCTTACATGTTATTTTAACATGTTAGTACTGTCA
Organism: Notolabrus celidotus; assembly: GCF_009762535.1. NCBI lineage: Eukaryota > Metazoa > Chordata > Actinopteri > Labriformes > Labridae > Notolabrus > Notolabrus celidotus. The sequence goes on along the minus strand of NC_048287.1, from coordinate 3,650,062 downwards.
TTTCAAGTATCTCAGCCTCACAGATGTTAGCATGACTGCAGCCTTACAGTCACACATCCTGAAGTAAAGAACCAGAGAGAAGCTGTAAATAAAAAGTCATGAAAATATGTCAAAGACTGAACTGGAGCATCAAAATTATTCTTAGAAATGTGTTGAATCTCTTGGCATTCAGGTTCATGATGGTGAAAACAGGTACTCGACTGTTTCATGTCTAGCCACATACACACACACACTGAAAGGTTCCCTATGTGAGTGTGTGAGCTGCTATGTCTGCCTGCCTGGAACACTTAATCTTGTAGGAGGAATAAAAGGCTTCCTGTTCTCAAGCGGATTCATTCTCCAGAGGTGTTTGTCTGCAGACTGCCAGCTCAGGGTAGCAGACCGTGGATAGAGACGTCCTGTTGGCTGGAGTTTTGTTGGAATAAGCCCAACTGCAATGCAGGAGTTGTCAGATCTACACGGCTGAGTTGCAGCTTTTCAATGTAAAAATCTCTAATCTGAAAAAAGAAAAAGAAACCAGGAACAGCAACATGCACAACTACAATACAACAATAAATCACTTTAATCTGTGCAGGGATGAAAAGAGAGGGAGGGTAGACCACAGCAGAGCACAGCAGCTTCTATTAAACATTGTGTTTGTGGAAATAAATGAACTTTCAAGCTACTTTGTGAACAATTCATCTCCATCTGCATCTTTACTGTTAATCTCATCTTTCAGTGACTTAGCTGCCGTAGTGTTACCCCTTGTTTTATGGGCTTTAGAGGTCGTCATATCAGGATGAAGGAGGATATTCACTGCATACCATCCTTCTTTGTTCACAATCCGCAGGTTGAAACAAATTTCAGGTGTTTCTGCAAAGGTTTTACTTTCAAACCTGGAGGCATCATAAACGTCAATGCTGCAGTCAGTTATCTTGACTCATAAGATCTGTGCTATGGACCCTCACCTAACTTTTGACAACCACATTAAACATTTGCGCAAATCCTGTTTCTTCCACTTAAGGAACATTGCCAGCCTCCGCCCCTCCCTCACTGTATCTGATGCTGAAAAGCTCCTCCACGCCTTTATCTCCTCCAGACTCGACTACTGCAATGCCCTCCTCATTGGGACCCCTAGCAAAAGTCTCCACAAGCTCCAACTAATCCAGAACACGGCAGCCAGGATCCTGGATCATGTCAGAAAACACAAACACATCACCCCAGTTCTGGCTTCCCATCACTGCAAGAATACACTACAAAGTCGCTCTCATGACACATCAGTGCATCTATGGAAATGCCCCACCATACCTCAAAGAACTCCTCACACAGCAAACCCCAACCCGGAACTCACGCTCTGCACATCAGAACCTCCTTCACCCTCCCAGAACCATGCTCCGGACCATGGGAGATCAGGCCTTTTGAGCTGCTGCACCACGTCTGTGGAACTCCCTGCCCAGCCACCTCAGGACCCCACAGACTGGGGATGCTTTTAAGAGACATTAAAGACCTTCCTCTTTAAAGAGGCTTTTAACTTATTTAAATTCAATCAGGAGAGACACAGTTTGAAGATTAAAGGTTATTTATTACAACTTAATGAATAATGAAACTTGACAGAAATCTCTGGCGTAAGGACTCTATGGGGATACTTTTGTGAGCGTAGGATGTGTGAATTTGGCAGCAGAAGAAATCCCCTAGAGTCCAGACACTGGTGGTGGTGGTTGATGAATCCTAGGAATTGAAGACTTGCAGAGACCAGGTGGAGATGGGGAGGCTGAGGGGTGTGCACCATCAAGGCAAGAAGGAACTAGCTGGAGAGAGAGACAAATTTAAAAAGACAGCAGAAAGTTGATAGGCTGACGATAAGGGCGTGCCACTGAGCTATTGGATGACAGCCACCGCTGATTAGCCAATGACAGCTCCGGAGCCTGCAGCTGGAAGCGGGTGAGCTATTGAACAAGGGGGAGGAGAGTTAAACAACTGCTGTGATTGCTTTATAGTCTTCCTGTCTGAACTTTCACTAAAGCTACATTACTCTTTTTATTATTTTAAAATTTGCTCCTTTCCTTTTTACTGTGTGCCTGTAGCACTTTGAGATTTCCTGAAATGAAAAGTGTGTTATAAATAAAATGTATTATTATTATTATTTTGTCTTTTATCATTATTATTTGATTTATTCCACATTGAATTGTCTTGTCAATATTGATATGTGAAGCACTTTGACTATTCTCTGTGCAAGGTGCTATACTAAACACAATTTACTTACTTGTGCACTTACTAAAATAATCTATCCATAATTTGAAGCGGGAATTTACAATTTAAATTTATTGTCAAATCATATTGAGAAAAACTGTCAATACTCTATAAAGGTTTCAGCTGCACTGAGTAAAAAAACGTATACGTTTTCCTTGTAAAACATGTTTTATATTTAAATTACGTAGAATGCAACATGCAGAATTTACAAATGCCATCAAACTTTAACAGAGTTTGTTATAAGAAGCTTCAACTAGAATGCTGTTATGAAGCACACACACATACAAACACACAAACGTACACATGCACACAAATGCACAACGTTACAGAAAACTGCCCGTGTGCAAGAAATGACCTGGCATTGGTTTAAGGAGCAGAATATTAGGAGAGAAAAAAACAGAGAGGGAAGGGATGATGGGATAAAAGCCAAGAGGCAGGGGAAGAAAGTCATCATAATATCTATACATACACTACCAGTCAAAAGTTTGGACACATCTTCTCATTCAATTGTTTTTATTTATTTTAATTATTTCCAGCATTGTAGATTAATACTGAAGACATCTAAACTATGAAATAATCTGGTTTTGCCATAATCTGGATTACAACAGTAGTCAAATAGGGCTGTCCATTGTGTACTAACCCTACCTCTGAACAACACAACTGATGGTCTCAAACACATTAAGAAGGCAAGTCATTCTACAAATGAACTCTTGACAAGACTCATGTTCATTAGAAACCATTCCAGGAGACCACTTCATGAAGCAGACAGAGAGAATACCAAGAGTGTGCAAAGCTGTCATGAAGGAAAAAGGGGGCTACTTTACAGAATCTAAAATATAAAACAGATTCTGCTTTGTTTAACACTTTTTTGTTCATTCAATAATTCCATATATGTTCTTTCATAGTTTTGATGTCTTCAGTATTAATCTACAGTGTTTACAATCATTACAATAAATACAAACCCTTGAATGAGAAGGTCTTTCCAAACTTTTGACTGGTAGTGTATGGAAATTATTATTCTAAATGGGACGACATGAAATATTCAAAAAGCCACATACAAATGTGAATTAAATTCTGCATTGTGTCTTTAAACGGAGCAGCCAGTGGTTGTCCTCAGTCTGGAGGCAGAGTGGAGTCAAGTTAAACAGAATACAACAAATCACTTCCTGTTGTGTTCAATGTTTAAAATGTTAAACTTTAGTAACAAATTCCAAAGAGGATTTTTGAAGGGCTCAAGCTGATGCACATTTTATCATTTGTAATATCAATGTTAGGGAATAAAAAGGTCACTGTGGTTTGGGGCCCATGCATTGGGTTATTTTAAAATGAATAATTATTTAAAATTACTATGATTATTTCTCAAATCTTCCTCAGGCATTACATTTTCAGAAAATAATACAATGGGAAAAAAAACTGATTTATTGTGTTAATTAATGTTTTTGTTTCAACTTATTTATGCATCCAGAAAAAAACGTGTGATACCTTTTCCAACAGTGGGTGCTGCAGCACCCTCAGCACCCCTACTTCCCACGGCCATGGTGCTATGTGTTTTCTGTATGTTTTGATACATTTTGTACAAACCCTTTAAAATGTGAAAATCAATTAAACATGTGTTTACAAAAGAAATAGTAAGAATTTTGATTTTTTTTTCTGAATATTTATTGATTAAAGCCAGAAGTCTGATATTCTCTCAAATGTCTGATTTTAAATTAAAAATTCAAAGTTTTGTGAAAAGTTAAATGAACTTCATGCGCGTCATTTTCGAGCTTTTATTTTGAAAGGATGTATCCAAACGTCCTGCCTTCCCATCGACTCCAGAGCTTGACGCAGACGCGAGAAGGCAACTCGAGAGCGGATACACAAAGGGAGCACAGGGACCTGCAGCTATGGGGATCAAACTTTACTACACCACTGTCACAGCCTCTCGGACGGTGAGTGGAGTGTCTGTGACTCTGTCTATGTGTTTGTTTCCGTGGTTTTTGACGCGTCTGGCTGCAGCTCTACACACTCCGTCTAACAGACACACCCAGCAGCCCCTCAGTAACAGCTTCCTCCTGACTAACGGTGCAGCGGGCCTCTGCTACTCAGCACAGCCAGTTTAATCATTACTGTAACGTCAGCATTATCATGTTGCTCGAGAAATGGAGATGTAAGGAAACATCTGGCGCGTAAAATGCGTTCAAATATGGAGACAAGCCAAAGTGCACTGCTCCATTTGGGCGGTCCTCTTTTTATCAGGGTGTTCTTTTTTAGCATGTTTGGTCTGCAATGTCTCCTTACATGTATATCAAATTACTCATCCTACACAGACATCATTACAATGTAGCTTTGAGGTGTAAGCCTGAGCAGAATATGCAAGTGTATCAGCCATATGTTTCCGCTTCCTGTATGAGAGAACTGTGCGCCCACCGTCATGAAAAACCTGCCATCTAAGATATGGAAAATAGGCCATGTACAAATACTATGTTTTAAAGTCTGCATACATGGTGTGCACTCATCAACACTTGCATTGAGGAAATTCCATCCAACCTATGGGGCATGGTTGGAATGGTCTTGAATATTTTATGAAGGTTGTACCATTCAGTTCCAACAAAGTTAGGACGCTGTGCAAAATGTCATTACATTACAGCAACACATGAAGTTAGGACAGGGGCATGTTTACTGTTGTGTTGCATCACCTCTTATTTTGACACCACTCTGTTAATGTTTAGAAACAGAAGAAACCAGGTTGAAAGTGTTGAAAGTAAAATGATCTATGTTTGATTGCTGCAGGATTTTAGCTCTACTGGATGACATGCTGTTGTAAGTACAGAATGTGGTTTTACTAGGATATGCAGTGTCTTCTTGAAGACGTCATTGTCTGGATGGCAGAATGTGTTGCTCCTAAAACTGTATATAGTGTTTTGCATTAATTGAGCCTTCACAGATGTGGAAGCTACCCATACCATGGACTTATATGATCCCCATACCACCAGGGATGCTGGCTTTGAACTGTGAGCTGATAACAGGACAGATTGTCCCTTGGTGTCTACGATTAAAAAGGAACGTCACATTTTGATTCGTCAGACCACAGGACAGTTTCCAATTCACTTCAGTTCCTCTTATACAAATTCAGGATCAGAGAAGTCTCCAGCATTTCCTCTTTTTATGGTTAAGTTTTAAGCTGCATTTCTTGATGCAGTGACAAACTGTCTTCACACGTGATTTCCACTACAGAGTCATGTCTGTTTTTAATGCAGTGACTTCCACTACAGAGTCATGTCTGTTTTTAATGCAGTGACTTCCACTACAGAGTCATGTCTGTCTGTTTTTAATGCAGTGAATTCAGACATGACTATGTGGGGGAATTCACTGCATTAAAAACAGACATGACTCTGTAGTGGAAGTCACTGCATTAAAAACAGACATGACTCTGTAGTGGAAGTCACTGCATTAAAAACAGACATGACTCTGTAGTGGAAGTCACTGCATTAAAAACAGACATGACTCTGTAGTGGAAGTCACTGCATTAAAAACAGACATGACTCTGTAGTGGAAGTCACTGCATTAAAAACAGACATGACTCTGTAGTGGAAGTCACTGCATTAGAAACAGACATGACTCTGTAGTGGAAGTCACTGCATTAAAAACAGACATGACTCTGTAGTGGAAGTCACTGCATTAAAAACAGACATGACTCTGTAGTGGAAGTCACTGCATTAAAAACAGACATGACTCTGTAGTGGAAGTCACTGCATTAAAAACAGACATGACTCTGTAGTGGAAGTCACTGCATTAAAAACAGGCATGACTCTGTAGTGGAAGTCACTGCATTAAAAACAGGCATGACTCTGTAGTGGAAGTCACTGCATTAAAAACAGACAAGACTCTGTAGTGGAAGTCACTGCATTAAAAACAGACATGACTCTGTAGTGGAAGTCACTGCATTAAAAACAGACATGACTCTGTAGTGGAAGTCACTGCATTAAAAACAGACATGACTCTGTAGTGGAAGTCACTGCATTAAAAACAGACATGACTCTGTAGTGGAAGTCACTGCATTAAAAACAGGCATGACTCTGTAGTGGAAGTCACTGCATTAAAAACAGGCATGACTCTGTAGTGGAAGTCACTGCATTAAAAACAGGCATGACTCTGTAGTGGAAGTCACTGAATTAAAAACAGACATGACTCTGTAGTGGAAGTCACTGCATTAAAAACAGACATGACTCTGTAGTGGAAGTCACTGCATTAAACACAGACATGACTCTGTAGTGGAAGTCACTGCATTAAAAACAGACATTACTCTGTAGTGGAAGTCACTGCATTAAAAACAGACATGACTCTGTAGTGGAAGTCACTGCATTAAACACAGACATGACTCTGTAGTGGAAGTCACTGCATTAAAAACAGACATTACTCTGTAGTGGAAGTCACTGCATTAAAAACAGACATGACTCTGTAGTGGAAGTCACTGCATTAAACACAGACATGACTCTGTAGTGGAAGTCACTGCATTAAAAACAGACATGACTCTGTAGTGGAAGTCACTACATTAAAAACAGACATGACTCTGTAGTGGAAGTCACTGCATTAAAAACAGACATGACTCTGTAGTGGAAGTCACTGCATTAAAAACAGACATGACTCTGTAGTGGAAGTCACTGCATTAAAAACAGACATGACTCTGTAGTCAATGTCACTGCATTAAAAACTGACATGACTCCGTAGTGGAAGTCACTGCATTAGAAACAGACATGACTCTGTAGTGGAAGTCACTGCATTAAAAACAGACATGACTCTGTAGTGGAAGTCACTGCATTAAAAACAGACATGACTCTGTAGTGGAAGTCACTGCATTAAAAACAGACATGACTGTAGTGGAAGTCACTGCATTAAAAACAGACATGACTCTGTAGTGGAAGTCACTGCATTAAAAACAGACATGACTCTGTAGTGGAAGTCACTGCATTAAAAACAGACATGACTCTGTAGTGGAAGTCACTGCATTAAAAACAGACATGACTCTGTAGTAGAAATCACGTGTGAAGACAGTTTGTCACTGCATCAACAAATGCAGCTTGAAACTTAACCATAAAAAGAGGAAACGCTGGAGACTTCTCTGAGCCTGAATTTGTAGAAGAGGAACTGAAGTGAAGTGGAAACTGTCCTGTGGTCTGACGAATCAAAATGTGACGTTCCTTTTTAATCGTGGACACCGAGGGACAATCTGTCCTGTTATCAGCTCACAGTTAAAGCCAGCATCCCTGGTGGTATGGGGATCATAAAAGTCCATGGTAAGGGTAGCTTCCACATCTGTGAAGGCTCCATTAATGCAAAACATTATATACAGTTTTAGGAGCAACACAGAGTCATGTCTATTTTAATGCAGTGACTTCCACTACAGAGACATGTCTGTTTAATGCAGTGACTTCCACTACAGAGTCATGTCTGTTTTTAATGCAGTGACTTCCACTACAGAGTCATGTCTGTTTTTAATGCAGTGACTTCCACTACAGAGTCAAGTCTGTTTTAATGTAGTGACTTCCACTACAGAGTCATGTCTGTTTTTAATGCAGTGACTTCTACTACAGTCATGTCTGTTTTTAATGCAGTGACTTCTACTACAGTCATGTCTGTTTTTAATGCAGTGACTTCTACTACAGAGTCATGTCTGTTTTTAATGCAGTGACTTCCACTACAGTCATGTCTGTTTTTAATGCAGTGACTTCCACTACAGAGTCATGTCTGTTTTTAATGCAGTGACATTGACTACAGAGTCATGTCTGTTTTTAATGCAGTGACTTCCACTACAGAGTCTTGTCTGTTTATAATGCAGTGACTTCCACTACAGAGTCATGTCTGTTTTTAATGCAGTGACTTCCACTACAGAGCCATGTCTGTTTTTAATGCAGTGACCTCCTCTACAGAGTCATGTCTGTTTTTAATGCAGTGACCTCCACTACAGAGTCATGTCTGTTTTTAATGCAGTGACCTCCACTACAGAGTCATGTCTGTTTTTAATGCAGTGACCTCACATCCCTCCTGGTTTTGTTCCTTTACCCTTTTGTACAGAGGTTTCTCCAGATTTTATAGATCTTTTAATGATATTATGTACTACTCTGTTATGTGTTAATAAACTGGCTCCTAACACATTGAGCATGTTAGATGAAGGCTGCCTGGTTCAGTCATCAGTCAGCTTGTTTTGTAAGTAGATTGATGAACAGTTTTTGACCTAAGCCCTTGATGAAACATCTGCTACATGTTATGAGTTAGGACTTAATGTAGTGGAACAGTTCTGTACCCTGCATTAGCTGCTAACCCTCTCATATGCAATAACACTGCTTGGCAACCTCCTGTTTTTTCATTGGTGATAATCCGCTGACACCCGGTGTCTCTGCTGGCTGCAGCACCCACTGCATGGTTATTATTCTCTCCTCCTTTAACCACGCCAAAGCACTTCTCTGTCTCTCTCTTCTTTACAGGCGAGTTAAAAATTATTTTTTGTGAGCCAGATGAATTTGAATTAATTTATACGCCTCCATACATTTTTTTTGTTTAAATTTTTCAAAATTGTATTAAAGTGTTGCAGAACAATACAAGACGAGTGAGAGACATGATGATACAATACATGAAATATAAAACATAAAACAATATGAAAGACAAGACAACAAGTGAACACTGAGGAGACAAAACAGTGACTAAAACAAGAACTAATGTATTGTAATTATGTGCGTTTAGGATGTTGAAAAACTGTCTGTGTGTGTGTGTGTGTGTGTGTGTGCATGTGTGTGCATGTGTGTGTGTGTGTGTCTTTGTATGTTTATTAGTAAATTCAACAGCTGGCTAAATAAATAAGTGACAGAAAAAAACAAATACTATCTCATAATAAATTAAATAATAATAATAATTAAAGAAAATACAATGAAATTGAAAAATGAAATAGTTATAATGAAAATGAATTTAAAAAAAATAGATACATAAAAAGAAAATAGTTCAGTGGGGGGGTAAGAAATTGTGTACAATATGTATATAATATGCCTCCATACATACATGTATACTGTGACTTTTCTTCTGTGTAATAACAGGAATTACCAATGTGTTGTTATATTGTGCATTTAGGATGTTAAAAACCGTGTGCGTGCGTGCGTGTGTGTGTGTGTGTGTGTGTGCGTGTGTTTGTGTGCGTGTGTGTGTTTACTAGTAAATTCGACAGCGGGCTAAATAAATAATTGTCAGAAAGACCAAATATTAAATAAAGATTAATTAATTAATTAATTAATCAAAATACTACTAATAATAACAATAATAAAGAAAATTAGAGTAATAATAATAACAACAACAATAATAATTTAAATAATAACAATAATAATAATAATTATAATAGTAATTAAGAAAATTATAATAATTATAGTAATATTAATAATAACAACAATAATAATTTAAATAATAACAACAATAATTATAATAGTAATTAAGAAAATTACAATAATAATAATAATAATAATAACAACAATAATAATTTAAATAGTAACAATAATAATAACAGTAATAATAACAACAATAATAATTTAAATAGTAACAACAACAGTAATAATAATAATAATAATAACAACAATAATAATTTAAATAGTAACAATAATAATAATTATAATTATAATAGTAATTAAGAAAATTACAATAATAATAATAATAATAATAATAATAATGGATAATTAAAGAAAATCAATTTATTTAAAAATAAAAAAGACCAAATGTTAAATAAAAAAAATTAATACATTAATAATAATAATAATAATAATAATTATAATAATAATAATAAAAATGATAATAATAAAAGACAAAAAATGATATTGGGTGAGTAAGAAATTGTGTAAGTACAATATGCCTTCATACAGTTGAAGTTAAACATAATAAGAACCATTAACTATGATTAATAGTGCTGTCATTTGTATTATTTATTCATATATTGATTGATTTTCCATGAACTTGACTTCATTAAGACACTGTTAATGCTGCCCTGCTTATTTCAAACCATTAATATCTCTGCTATGGAGCTATACCTTTTTCATAATGTTTTCTTGTGTTAAAGGAAACTTCAAACTTCACTTCAATGTGAATGTTAATGTTCTAGTTATAACTCTGTCATCTGCTCTAACTTTGTTCTTTAAATGACTAACACACGTTTTTGAGTTGTCTTTAAAAACGTCCTTTTCATTTTTTGCTCATAACACTGTCCTCACTACGTGTGCGGCTAACTGAATGCCTGCTTGTGAGGTTCCAGTTAGTGCTGCGCTTAGGTGTAGTCACACTTCTGCAGACACCCCCTCCCAACTTCCTGAGTCACTCAGAAAGATAGTCTAGGGTTAAACGGAGGTCCATTAATCATCACCCAGGAGTTAGATAAGGCTGCTGCTGTTTAAAGGCCTTAAACAGACTAAAATCTCATACATGGTTTTCTTCCATTGTGCCCTGAAAAAAGTCTGCATTAGTTTTCCTCTGAGGAGAAATAGCACAAAGTTTTATTTGAGCAGTCCATCATGGTTTTTCGGTTTCCTCTTTCTTCTTCAAAGCAGCTATAACACAGCTTGATGCCTGTGAGGAATAACAACATACAGAGTTTTTGAATATCTCTGACAGACACTGTTGTGTTTCAGGTGAAGTCTCAACAGGCTGAGGTGATGCGGATCCTTGAGAGTAAAAGCATCAAGTACGAGCTCATCGACATCTCTCTGGGCGGGGACCTTCGTGATGAAATGAGAAGTAAAGCAGGAGACCCCACGGCAGTCCCTCCCCAACTCTTCAATGAGGACCAGTACTGTGGGGTGAGAGGAGCACACATTTGTCATTGTATTGTTTTGGAAAGTCCCCGTCAGACAGCTATAGACTGTATAACAGACAGTTAACAGGGTCGCGGTTTAAACCAAAACACCGGCCGATCTCTGCGATCACGGCTTTTTGAGTTCAAAAGGATTTTAAAGGCGTGTTGAAACGTCTTTGCTACTCGCGCTTATCTCCTCTCACGTGTTGATTCAGTGAATCCATCAGTGATGAAATATTGCACCATCTAAAACAGCACCAGCTGAGTCTCTTCATGCTAACAGGCTAACTGTTGTGTTGCTCATAATGATACCTGCCTGTCCGTCTGCTTCTATGGTGTCATCTGTGATGAGTGGCATTCCTCTTTGTATTACTGCCCTCTACTGGTCTGGTGGTGTAGTGCATTTACTTTTATTTTCCTCACTGGCCTGATTTGCACAATCTACCTGAGACTTCGCAGACAATAATGGGGGCACAGGAACCTTTTAGTTCAGGGTAAAGTAGTTCTGGGGGCTATAAGACCCAGGAACTCTTGGTCGAAAATGCACCTTATGACTCACAGGTGACCCAGAGGTCAGCTTAGCCCCTTTGTTGAGAAACCAACACAAGGCTGGTCTATCAACCGCTACATCAGAGGTCATTTGACCACACGATTAAGTCATTTTAGAAACTTCTGACCCAAACACTGATGCAGGTTGAAGCAATGAATAGAATATTTTCAGTGCTTTTATTTGTGCCCTCATATTTGGCACCATTATCCAGACACAACATGCATGTGTTCCTCCACCTGCAGAGCACTGAGTAGCTCCTCTGGTCTGTGACGTGTGACTCAACCTGACTTTTGCGAAGTGTTCTCTTAGGGGTACTACCCTCTACTGGTCTGGTGGTGTAGTGCATTTACTTTTTTTTCTCCATACGTCACTGGCCTGATTTGCACAATCTACCCGGGACTTCAGCCCCTCGGTCGAAACACAGACAACAATGGGGGACCAGGAACCTTTTAGTTCAGGGCAAAGTAGTTCTGGGGGCTGAAAGACCCCAGAACTCTTGGTCTAAATGCACCTTATGTGGTTTCTGGTGTTTCTTGCAGTTTTTAACACTTCCTCATGAGCTTCATATTTTCAGACCGGAGGTTGCCGCTTGCACACAGCATACATTATGTAACCAAATCTATCACCACTTCTGACGTTCACAGCATGCCCTGTTTTTATGTAAGGCTACATATGATGAAGGCTGGCAGTGGAACTAACACATTTACTTCATGCTATCTTACAAAACATGAAAAAGCAAAGAAATGTGTGGTCCACAGTCCTGTTGAATAATTAAGGAGTCGTGACATAACAGAAAAACTCCAGGCTGCTGTGAGGAAGTCTCTGCTTTTGTGGGTTTTGGTGGCCCCAGTGCACAAAGTGATACCTCTCATCTCTTTGATGATGATGTCGTGTACACGTGTAAGTTGTGGTTTTTCGACAATAAATGGCGTCATGCTTTCTTTTAACAGCAAGTTAAAAAAGGGTTGACTTCATCATTGTGTAAACTTCTCGTCCAACACTTGCCTTCTTGCAGTGGTTACAGACAACACAGAGATTACAGTATAGAAATGATCAACCCTTTTATTGGCTATTGAAGTGCAACAATAGCTTAACCCCCCTCCCCCATTTCCTGACCCCAGAACCTCTAAATAGTACATCATGATATTCAGCACATATGTACAGAAGCACCACCTTTGTTCTGTAAAAGAAACATCTCTCTGCACGAGGAGAAGCCATGTCTGTGTTTGTATTTCCTCTGTTTGATATCCTTTTGCTCTCTTGTAACAAATGTTGAAAGCTTAACTGACATTGTGCAACTTTTTGGCCGTTTTAAGACCACAGCTTCAAACATCCGGAGTGTAGCCGTACATGGTGTTCACAGTTTTGTATAAGCCTCAGTTCTGGGCTCATGTTTTGGTCTGTTTTCAGTAAAGCAGTAAATGTAATCGTTCAACTGTGGCTCACGGAAAGAAGAAGTACTGAAAATAAACTGTGATCTTACACAACGCAAAAAGGAGAACCGGGACTTTGCTGTGAACGCCTGTTTCGCAGCGTTGTTTAGAGAACCACTACACCCTTGACTTGTAACACGTAGACTGACGCCCCTTTCATTTTGTCTTTGCCCCGTGAACCCCTGCTCCTCTGCTCCAATTTAAAGGTTGAGGAGGCACGTCCTCACACCAGGAATGCATGAGGCATCTTCAGAATAGTCCTTTTACCTGCATGAGCTTTGTTTCCTCAGTCTGAACAGAATGAGAGAGCTTGAGAGACAAATAGGATGATGATGATGAAGGAGGATTTGAAGCTCAGGAAAGGGAAAAACAAAGCAACAGATGACTTCATCTGGTTTTACATTACTGGTGGGCTCGTGATTTCCAATCTGAAACTGGAGGGAGCAACTCAAATACTTACATATTCTTGCATAAAATTGATTTGAAGTGTTGCTAAACACTTAACTTCTAGACCCTTTCATGGCTCAGTAGACCATTAATGAAAATACATCTTCATGTCCAACAAGAAATACGTTTCATCTGATCTCGGAAATGCAGCATGACATTGCTCTTTAGCCTTCAAAGTCTGATAAGCAATGAGAGTCTATGTCCCTGTCCCAGTGCTCCTTGTGTCAAACATTTAAAAAGATAGACATGAAATGGTTGAGACCCAAAACAGAGCCACCGGATCTGTGTCTGGTCCGTTTATAGACTGTATAAAGTATGGATGTAGTATCCGTGACGTCACCCATCTGTATCTGAAGCGCTGTTTTGAGACCAATCGGCGGCGATATTGCTGCTGTCGAGCGACTGTGATGTAAGGAGGTGGACTTTGACCTCGCCAACAGCTACAGTGTTCCCGCCTGTCAATAAAGTCGGCTGTGCCTCTCATTGGAAGACTCGTAATCTAAATATCTTTGAAATTGCCGCGCTATGAAAAAATAGAATAATAATAATAATAATACATTTTATTTAGAAGCGCCTTTCAAAGCACTCAAGGTCACTTTACAGACAGATTAAAGCACAATAAATAAAAACAACGTGATAAAATAAATAAAAACAAGCAGTTACACCAGGTTAAAATGAGACAGTGCAATTAAACAGGGAATGCAATTTGAAACAGATGAGTTTTAAGTTTGGATTTGAACCGGGGTAGTGAGTCGGAGTTACGGATGTCTGGTGGGAGTGAGTTCCAGAGTTGGGGAGCAGAGCGACTGAAAGCTCCCCATGGTGCTGAGACGGGCAGGGGGCACAGAGAGGTGGAGGGAGGAGGAAGACCTGAGGGAGCGAGAGGGGGTGACGATGTGAAGGAAATGTGTGCTGATCGAGAAATGAGCTCTCCAGACTACACTGGTTTTTTTAACCAGGCTGTAAACATGTTAATTTCTGCTGTAAAGATCTTCTTCTTTGAATTGGTGTGTATGTGGTTTCTGGTACTTCCGGAACCAGCCTCAAGCAGATCCTTGATGAACTGCAGTTTTTAGCACTTCTGTATTGGATTCATATTTTTAGACCGGAGCTTGCCGCTTGGCTCTGTCTCCAATCCCTCACAGCACCAGATCTGATAGGTTTCTATTCTAGTCAATGTGTTAACTTCCACTGGATCCGCTCCATTACATTCCAGCTTCGTCTCTGATCCGGCAGGTCAGAGTCCTCCGGATCAGATACACAAGACGTCTATTTTTGCAGTCATGATTAGCAAAGCCAGGCCTGGAGTCAACAGGTCAGAGGTTTTCAGAGGACCAGAAAGACAACATGGATGAGGAGAGGAGGAGGAGAATCCATGATTCAGTGATTACAGTGGGAAAACCTTGGTCACATGACTCCAGCTGTCTGGCGGTCCTGCTCCGCTCTGAAAACACAACCAGTGGGTGTTGATGCCGGATCGCAGCCGATCAGAGACGGATCTGGTGGAAGTCCGATGTTAGAGTGTCAATATGAAACTCAAAGTCATCAGGTGGCTGGAGACACGACTCCATGTTTATACTAATTATGAAATCTAAGCAACTTAAAGATGAAAACACAGCAAACAGCAGTTTTGTGAATTCTTTGATGGTAGTGTTCTCCCTTTAGTCTCTCTGTTTCCTGTGACCTGACAGCGCCTCTCTCTCTTCCTTCTCTCCACAGAACTATGAGATGTTTTCTGAGGCGGTGGAAGCAGATACAGTGGACCAATTCCTGAAGATGGCGTGAGGAGGGCAAAATGTAACTCTCCATCTTATCCACATTCCCCAAACCACCACCACCACCTGAACCCACCTGGTGCCCGGCCCTTTATCCAGTCTCTCTTTCTCTCTGCACCACTCGCAGTGTCCACACACTTTCAATGCCATAACGAAGAATGCCAAATGTCTTGAATCAAACCAATCAGAAGACACACATTCCCCTTACTGCACCATTAGACCCTAAATCAGTCTTCATCTGTTTCATGTGTTTTTGTATCCTCTCTCTTCAGTCAGTTCCTCTGTCCCACAGATTCCTCCAGGAATGAATGTGCTGTCTAAACAGTGCGCTAATTAGGTCGACTAATCTCGGCTGCAGCCACATGATAGCTTGAGATTAAACTAATCCACTGGATGACAACTTTTACCCCACAATCTTCCTGATCCTCTGCAGACTAAACGCACCATCATCATCAGCATCATCACTCAGTCTTAACTACTTTGCATTATTTTTTGCAGCCTTCAGGTTCCCATGTTGAATATGACTGCACACTCTTTTTTTTACTTCACATGGATGCAAACGTACACACAAGTAGCAAGGACTGAAATGTCCTCGATTAAGAATTAAAGCAGTAAAAAACAAACGTCTGTTTTGCATAAAGAGTCTTTTTAATTTTGGTCCTTTTAGTCACTTTATCCAAACACTGACAGAGGATTGGATTTTAAACGAGAGGCCACTCTGAGGTCTTACATGTGACCTTCTTTGGCCTCCGGAACTCAACTAGTGTTATTCAAGGCAGATATTGAAAATGCACATTGCTATTAAGAACAAAGAAAGTGTATGTTTACAGTTTACAAACCTGTAAAGGGGGTATCCTTCCCTAAAGCCTGATTTATACTTCTGCGTCAAATCGGCGGCGAAGCCTACGCGGGAGGTCCGAGTAGCTCCCGTACCTACACAGAGGCCTACACACGTAGCTGACGTGCACCTCCTCCAAAATGTAACTATCCGTAGAATCGATGCAGGCTGCAAGCCCTGTGATTGGTCCACTCGGCGGTATTGTATTTCCTGCATTTACAGCATGTCCAGGATCCCCGCTCATCGGCCGTGTATTTCGTCTCCTCCTCTCTATTCTTCATGTAATCATGTCTGTATGATAAAGAGCAACATGTATCAGCTGTAGATTAACATAACACGCTCTGAATCTCTGTGGAAAAGTAAACAGAGATCGTAGAGGGGCCGAAAGCAGGCGACCGACTATCAGAGAGACCACACTGCCCTCAAGCGTTTCAGGGGAGAATTGCTGCGCGACACGGACACATCGACGCACAAGTATGTGGTGCTCATGTCAGTGTCAGCCCCTGCTGCGTAGGGGAGACACAGAAGTATAAATCAGGCTTTACTTTTCAAAACACAGAGTATTTTGAAACCATGCAGAGCTTACCTCCCTGTCTGATAAATTGCAGTCTTCTCTCTCTCTCTCTCTCTCTCTCTCTCTCTCTCTCTCTCTCTCTCTCTCTCTCTCTCTCTTTCTCTCTCTCTCTCTCTCTCTCTCTCTCTCTCTCTCTCTCTCTCTCTCTCTCTCTCTCTCTCTTTCTCTGTCTTAATTTCTCTTCACTGGTAGGAGTAGTGTGAATGGCCTGTTTACGTAACACAAACAAAACAGGGACCCACTCCAGAACACGGTGCTCCGAGGCGCTGCTTGTGATCAAAAGCTTTCCAGGGTACCTTTTCAGGCTTCGCTGCGGAAATATCCAAAACTTAAAAAGACGGAAGATACATCAGAGAAATCTGTAGCAAATAAAAAGGCACAGCAGCGTCAAGATCTTTACATGCACTTGCTGGTGTTTCATATTAAAACCTGCTTCAGCTTCAGGCTTCAATAATGTTTGGATACATCTAATGAAATCAGTGGGGGAACATATCTGTAGTTAGCTTCTTAATCTTAGCATCCAGTGGAGCAGGATGAACACATTTCTTTATGTCACATTTGTTGCCAATATATATAACTATATATATATTTAGTCCTTTCTGCTGGTGGATATTCGCTGGACTTTTAGCACTTTCTTGCTATCCTTTCCATTCCTAATATTCTGCATAACTTGAAAGCTTTGTACTTGGCACCAATGACAAGTTAAAAAGACACCAAACATTTAGCAGTAAGTATTTCATACAGTTTGGATAAGATGTGAAACTTATAGCTTTCAACTATGTAGCTTTTCTTCCTCAGTTTATTTTATGTTGCAGCTTGAATAATCGTCCGGAGTATGAAGATGCAGTACGGTGACCTTCCTCGTTCTGAGGTCACATTTAGGTTAAAGCTGGTGTGTTTAGATTGACCTGACTCAGTCTTACTAGCCTTAGGAACCACGGGCCACATGGGAAAAATGAAGGCTTCACTTAATTGTGCTTTTACATGTGTGCATTCATTTAGCCGATAAGTTGAATATACTGTTCATGTTCTTGGTCACATATCTGTTTGATAATCAAGAACCGACATGATATCGCACTCTGACTCGTAACATCTGTCACCTCTACCCTACTTTCAGAATTGTGTTGTTACAGTTTGGGATGACAGCCTTCACACACAATGTTTGTGCACTGTTTTGTAAGTCGATGGTTGTAGATGTTTGCCTGTTATTGATGTATATTCACTATATCAACCATGTTTTAGACATTCCATGTCTCTCTCTGAGCGCCTGCTTTGCTTTTGGACCAATTCCCCTTGGCCAAAAAAGAAGAAAATAGGGAATAAAATGCTGTTGTCTTCCAAGAAGATTGTGAAAAGTGATTTATGGGTGAAAAATAAAATGGAGTTGAATCAACCTGTCTGGGATTCTTTTTTGGGGGGTTACTAAACTTATGAGTGGAAAAAAATGTGCCCAAGTTAACTTTGGTAACCTGAGAGTCAGATGTAGTGTAAAATATGAGTTCATTGAGATGTGTAATTTTCTATTCACCGTCCTCACTTCAATGAGGAATCTCACAGGAGGGTGTGAGCCAATCACTCACCCACAACACGTTCATTTTTCATTTACAAGTTGGTGCCCATTCAGTCACATGGATGACATCTTTCACACCTCAGTGTTTTTATATTCATGGACCTGATAGACTCTTTCATTTTCACTGAACACTTTAATGCACACTTTCCTTTTTTAATGATTTCATTCTATTATGAGGAAATACTACATCATAATACATTTAGGTGTTGTGTAGGGCATCATCATGTTTGACTCTCACCTCAGTTTTGATAAACACATTAATTCCCTTGTCCAATCAGCTTTTTTCAGTGAAGAAAACGGTCAAAAATGGGGTCATTTTTTTATCAGCCAAAAACCTAGAAACAGTAATTCCTGCTTTTATTTCCCCCAGGTTAGATTACTCCTGTCTCTCACAAAATAACCTCAATTAACTCCAACTGATCCAGAACGCCGCAGCCAGACTCACACAGGTCAAGCACGAGAGAACACATCATTTTAAAATCACTTCACTGGCTCCCAGTCCATTTTAGAATTGATTTTAAAATGATGGCGTTGACTTTTAAAGCTTGTATGGGGGTCAGCTCCAGACCACATTGCTGACCTCTTGACTCCCTACAAGCCATCATGTAACCTCAGATCCTCTGGTAGGTGTTAACTAGCTATTCCATGCTCAAACACAAAAACAAAAGGCGATCGAGCATTTTCTGTTCAGGCCCCAAAGCTTTGGAATGACCTGCCGGAGGAGATCAGGGAAGCTAACACACTGTTGTCTTTTAAGTCACTTTTAAAAACTCACTATTTTAGACTTTTTATTGATTTTATGGTTTATTGCTTGGATCCTTGTTTTAATACTACTGCTGCATAATGATATGTTCTTAATTACTGCCTACTGCTTTTTAAAACTGTTTGTAAAGTGATTTGTAATTTGTTTTTGAAAAATGCTATATAAATAAAGATATTATTATTATTATTATTATTATTATTATTATTATTATTATTATTATTATTATTATTATTTGCCTTCCCTAAATGTATAGCATCTAGTTTTATGAGGGTAGTTCATGAAATGCGACCATGCAATTTTTATTTCAATCAAATTGAATTGATTACTTGTAAATTATATTTAATGATATCATTAAGAAGACCACAATATTATGAACACTGTGCATAATATGGAATTAATCGTGAAAAAATGCATATGTGCATAGGTAGTCTATTGAGTCTTTCTCCACTGCAGTACTTTATTCACCTCTAGGTAGAGCTGATGTGGCACATTAGACTTCTAACAATACAGAAGACGAAGAAGAAGAAGAAGAAAGAACAGGATATGACTTCAAAATAAAAGAATTAATCACGTGACATGTTATAAAGTTCAATATTGCTCATTGAACATTTCAGACTTCTTCAAAAGTATTCCTGACAATTTGTCAGATATTACACATGTCTTAATTGTAAAGTTGTTTGTGTGTGTAGGCTGGGAAGTTACTGATGATATGAGAAACACTTTCACCTAAATCAATTGTTTGGTTGAAGTTGGTTTTAATGCTTTTATTCTTTTTAAAAAATAGGTTGAGTCAGTATTAAAAATAATTTGTATTTTTATTTGGAAATGTTGTACAGCTCACTTAGCTTCTACAGTTACATTTAATTATGACCCTTACTTTTCCAATCACAAAGAACAAAGCAAAGAAACTATTAAAAAAGAAATACATTAAAAAACTAAGGAAGCAGGCAGACAACCACACATTTATTTGCTTAGTTTTTCCAAACTAATGAGTTCATTTCAATTCTTATATTGACATCTCGACTGACGGTTATATAGTCATAACAGCCTTGCATATTACAGTGACCAGCCTGTTGTTTTGCTTTGTTGTTTGTTTGTTCTGTTTCTAGATTTCCAGAAAATTAACCAATAATCACTCGACAGATATTATTTCGAATAGCTTAATGAGATAAAATCATCTGGTACAAAGGGATAAACTGCTTTATTATAAGGAAATGACAAAAATAAGTGGGGATATTGAGAAAATACCTAAGGAACTAGGGAGTAAATTCATAGTATGAATGCATTTTCACTGTTAAGGGCTTCGTAAAGAAGCGGACTCTTTGACAAAACAATCTCTCAAACAGAACAGAATAATGGAGGTAGCAGTTCAGTAAAACCAAAGCTAAAACAATCATTCAGAGCAATATCCTGAATGAATGGCAGAAATATTTGGATGAAAGAACTAAAGGACGTCACCTGTATAAGATAAAGCAAAAAGTGTGAGGAATGAGAACAGCAGGAACAAACTCCAGAGAGCAAACAATCATTTTCAGACTGAGGTTAGGACACACTGGGTTAAATACAACAATGCATGTAAGAAACAGGTTTACATTGTGTGATATCATTTTTGTAATTATTTATTTAATTTATTCATTTGTTTTGATTAGTTCTTTTTTTTAATTTATTTTTGTATTTTCATTTTATTTATTATTAATATTTATATTATTATTATTATCATTATTATTTTTGTTTTTATCATTATTATCATTATCATTTTCTATTGTTATTATTATTGGTAGTTATTTATTTGTATATTTTTATTTTATTTATTATTATTTTATTGTATTATAATTATTATAATGATTATTATTATTTTATTATTGTATTATTGCATTATTATTATTATGATTATGATTATTATTATTTTCTATTGTCATTATTATTAGTAGTTATGTATTTGTATATTTTTATTTTATTTATTATTATTTTATTGTATTATAATTATTATAATGATTATTATTATTTTATTATTGTATTATTGCATTATTGTTGTTATTATTATTATTATTATTATTATTATTATTATTATTATTATTATTATTTTCTATTGTTATTATTATTAGTAGTTATGTATTTGTATATTTTTTTATCTTATTAACTATTATTATTATTATTATTATTATTATTATTATTATTATTATTATTATCTATTGTCATTATTATTATTAGTTATTTATTTGTTACTTTTATATTCATATATTACTTAGTCTCTTTATTTTTTCTGTTTATTTTTTGGTTATTAGTTTTCATGTTTGCATGATGAATGTTACCTGAAGTACAACACCCTGAAGTTACACACTCCTGTGCAGTAGGTGGCGGTATGTACCTTTTTAAGTTGGTTGCGATCCGCCAGTAAATCGAGAGAAGAAGAAGAAGATTCCTTTTGGTTTTATTTTGAAAATTCCTACCGGAAGCGGAAGTGTTGTTTACCTTTGCGAGGCACTGCTGAAAGAAGGAAGCTGTAATATTTGACAGGATTCTGCAAAGTGAACGTAAGTGAACGTTTTAATATTAAAGACACAAGTATGACAAGTTATAAAACATTATTTACAATCATGCGTTTCCATTTAAATTGTGTTTAGCGTCGTTTCTGTTGAACTATCACATACAGAAAACCCATATGTTAGCTTGCTAAGCTAGCTTAGACAAGTGTTTTGATATGACAGTTGGAGCTTAACGTACATTATATCTCTTAATAGACACAAATTCAGCGTAAAACGAGCTAATGCTGCAAAGGCTTCTTTGCTGTTTCACACTGAGTGTCGTCACATTTAAATACAACATTATCAGGTGCTTCTTTTAGCCTGTGGTTGTTTATGTCCGCAAACATTGCAGCAGGTGTTGGAAAAGGTGATATTACATTGAATTCAAAGCACATTTTCCCTGTTCTTTTTCCTCAATCATGAGATGGGGAACTGTTCTGCAACAAGCACATAGGAAAGTACTATAAGTGTTAGGTTTGGACTACATGCAGACACTAGCAGCTCAGACAGATGGAGGATTTGCATCTGGCACTGGGGTCACATGCTCTAACAGCTGACTCAGGAAACCATGCTGAACAATAAGTTATAGTAAAGAAGCAACGGCATAATAAAACAATAGATGTATCATTACTTTAGAAGCCCATAGTTGTTTGTACTCTCAGTCATCATCATTAAATCAAAATGTGAGATTCTGATCATCTCTGTTGAATGACTTTGTGTTTCTGTCTCATGAAGCCACATGTGAAGATGAGTGTCCCAGATTACATGCAGTGTGCCGAGGACCACCAGACGGTACTTGTGGTGGTCCAGCCGGTTGGCATCGTACCCGAGGACCAGTTCTTCAAGATCTACAAACGTATCGCCAGCGTGAGCCAGGTGAGCATCAGAGACTCGCAGCGCCTCCTCTACATCCGCTACCGTCACCACTACCTGCCTGAAAACAACGACTGGGGGGACTTCCAGACCCACCGCAAGGTAGTGGGCCTCATCTCCGTCACCACCTGCGGCTCCTCCAAGGAGTGGCCCCAAACCGCCGAGCGCTTCCATGGCCAGAAGGAGGTGTACAGCTCCACGCTGTATGACTCGCGGTTGCTGGTGTTTGGGCTGCAGGGAGATGTCGCAGAGCAGCAGCGCACAGATGTGGCCTTCTATCCCAGCTTTGAAGACTGCTCTGATGTGGAGAAGAGAGTGGAGGACTTTGTGGAGTCCATTTTTATTGTTTTGGAGTCCAAACGGTTAGACCGGGCGACGGACAAGTCAGGTGACAAAATCCCTCTGCTCTGTGTGCCCTTTGAGAAGAAGGATTTTGTGGGTTTGGACACAGACAGCAGGTGAGTTCTTCTCTTCGCTGCACTTTTCAAACACTTGGAGGATGAGATGCTTTGTGTCAACATGATGTTACACGTCCACCTCGCCTGCTCATGAATTCTCCTCCCAAAAATCTGTCTTTTGATTTTTGCTGTCTTCATTTTTATTTGTCACCTTGGTTTATCTGTCTTTCTTCTTTCTTTTCTTCCATACTGTCCTGTGAGTTTATTGTTGGGTGTGAAAAGGTGAGATGTTAGTAAGTGTAGTAACCCCCATTCTGATCCCATCAGCTTTAGCTCTGACCTGAACAACGTACCCAGACCCCTGTGCTGCTGTGCATCTGCTCATGATGACTCCAAGTCAAACTCATCACTCCTCCACAGCTCTGTGATATTTTATACATTAATGAATATAGAAAATCATCGCCCATTCCTTCTACTAGTAAGTGACACGACCGAAATATGAAGATGGAATAGTTTTGTACTTTCAGGTGACAGGAAATATGAGTCCAACATCCTGAAAGATATAAAAGTGTTTGCCTTGACTTTAAACTTCTCCTTTGACCAAAACTAAAAACATCTGTTTCCAGCTATTTCGTATGATTTAAGAAATTAACTGTCACCTCTATACCATGAAAACGCTCAGCCTTACACAGGACTTCCACCACATCCGCGTCCGGTCAGTCTCCGATCCACCTCTGTGCTCTTGTCCGTCAACACTTGAGGTTTTCCCACTGTAATCACTGAATCAAGGATTCTCCTCCTCCTCTCCTCATCCATGTTGTCTTTCTGGTCCTCTGAAAACCTCTGACCTGTTGACTCCAGGCCTGGCTCCGCTCATCATGACTTTGGTTTGTTGTTGTAGTTAAGTGAAATACGATCTGGTGATAACACAGAGTGTTTTATTCTGAAAATTAACCGGATGTTTTCATTTTGTTTTGGTGAAACCTGACTTCCTGTCCCGCTCCATCTTTCTCTGTTGAAATTGATGCGTCGTGCTCCGGCATCCGGCACAAATAGAAGTCTTGTGTATCTGATCCGGAGGCACCGACCTGCCGGATCAGAGACGCAGCCGGAACGCATTTGAGCGAATCCAGTGGAAGTTAACACATTGACTAGAATAGAAACCTATCAGATCTGGTGTGGTGACGGATCAGAGATGGACCGGACACGGATCTGGTGGAATTTTAGCCGACCGTGTGTAACATTTAAAAATCAGGGTAAACAAATGAAAACACTCGTAAAGTCCTTGAAGGAGGAGATGATAGTTTGGACCTATAGAAACCCTCTTGGCAGAGTCCATGCTGCTGATGCTCGTCTCAGCTTCAGGAGAACATTTAGACCAAGAGGCTACCTCTTAGGACTTTATCTCTTTGGCTGGAAAAGCTGGTGTGATACACCAACCAATATCTTTATTCTTAAGAGTATACATTACCTTCCAGCTATGCACAGCGCTGCACCTACTCATACAAACATGAGTTTAATACACTGCCCGACCCAAATAGAAGTCGCTCACTCTAATATTTCGTTGGACCACCTTTAGCTTTGAGTACGGCACACATTGATTCGTTAAGCTTCTGCAATGTCACATTTATGTCCATCCAGAGTTACATTCATTTTCTACCAAGATCTTGTATGTTGATGGGAGAGTTGGACCGCTGCACAAAGTCTTCTCCAGCACATCTCAAGGATTCTCAATGGGGCTGAGGTCTGGCTGATGTCTCATGCTCCATGAACCACTCATTCACAATGTGAGCCTGATGAATCCTGGCATTGACAACTTGGAATCTGCCCGTGCCATCAGGGAAGAAAAACTCCATTGATGGAAAGACCTGGTCATTCGGTACTCAGGTAGTCCGCTGACCTCATTCTTTGGGCACATAATAGGGGTGTAACGATTCTTTTTAACAACGATTCATGATCATGATTCGTGGTTGCCGATACGATTAAAGGACGATATTGGTTCATTCAGAACGATACGATCCGAAACGATTCAAAGACTTGAAATCGATTCAGTAACTTTTTAGCCAAAAATTCAACCAGTGAGACTGTGACATAAAGACCTTGATACTGGACAGGGACTTATTTAGAACATCTCCGTATTTGCAAAAGCCAAAGTGTTTCCACACGCTGGACCACAATGGTGGATTGATCAGTTCTGGCTCGCCGGCTTCTCCTCTGCCATCCGCCATGCTATGTTTAGTCTCCTGCTGGCATGTGGCGATGATGTCACAGACAGGCAGCCTGAATTGAGTAACGTTTAACGTCTTTATCGTTAAAAGTGTAAAAAAAACACATCCATATAAAGTCTGCTGTGCTTAAATCCAATGTGTTATTTCCTAGTATGGATACAATCCATTCATTACCTTTTAAAACGATGTTAGATTGATATATGTCGTCTGGAAGGCCAACTTGCCGAGCACAGATCGATGTAGTCGGATCATAGGAATCTAAGTCAATACATCGATGTAGTAGATGAATCATTACACCCCTAGCACATAATGTTACTGAGCCTAGACCTGGCCAACTGCAGCAACCCCAGATCATAACACCCACTGATTTGCAGGGTAGGCATGATCACTTCATCTGCCTCTCTTACCCTGATGCTCCCATCACTCTGGAACAGGGAAAATCTGGACTCATTAGACCACATGACCTTCTTCCAGTGCTCCAGAGTCCAGTCTATATGCTGCCTACCAATATTCATCACTTCAGTAATTATCCATTTGAAGGCTGTTACCTATTTGTTTTGTTAAATCCATGTGGTGGCTTCTTTTTTGGACGGGCAGTGTATTTGCTGGTGGTTGTTGATTTATTTCGTGTGCTTCCTGTAAGAGGAGCGAGTTTGTTTCATATGTTGTCCAGAAGAAGCTTACAGACCAGAACATACTTTCTTTTGATCCGCGTCATGAATGACACAGATTCTCTTAGAGTAGGTGTTAAAGAAGAATTAATATCTCTGTCTCTACATAACTGAGAACATGATCCACATGAACACTCTTGTCTTTTAGACTGCACAACTGGGGTTCACATCACAGCTTCCCCCCCCTGTTTCCTGTTAGAGCTTCCTTCCTCTGTCCCTGTGTGACTGTGCAAAGATAACCAGGTCCTACTGTAGGGTACAAACCATGTCCTTGTTTGGTGGCTCCTCTTTGCTTGTGCTCTCCCAACCTGTACTCCCTCTTTGTTGCTGTTTGGTAAGATTTCCCTGAGTCCCCTCTCCTGACATCCTGCTGACTTACAGAAGAACAAAAGCAGAAATGAAGAAACTGAAGGGATCAAACAAACCATGATGAACTTAAAAGCCAGAGAAGATATAACTCACCTACTGTGCGTCTCCCTCTGTTCTAACAGGCATTATAAAAAGCGCTGCCAGGGACGGATGAGGAAGCATGTTGGGGACTTGTGTCTCCAGGCTAACATGCTCCAGGATGCCCTGGTCCACTACCACATGTCTGTGGAGCTGCTCAGGGGGGTCAATGACTTCCTCTGGCTGGGTGGTAAGTCTGGAGCTGTGCAGCGAATTACCTGACGGGATGCACAGAGAAGGAAAAAACAAACTGTGTCTTTTGTCATTGTTGCTCTCTAGCTGCGTTGGAGGGTCTGTGCTCAGCCTCTGTCATATTCCACTACCCTGGAGGGACCGCGGGGAAGACTGTGGCACGTAAGCCGAGCATCTCTCAGCCGGCGGATGCAGGGAAACGCCACAGACCAGGTGAGCGGTTGCTCCTTGTAAACACTGGTCTGAATGAGCTGCTGTTTGTGGATGGAGTGAGAGTGTGTCCTCTGATTGCTTTGCTCAGCTCAGCAGCTTCTTCTGTGTGCAGAGATGTAAGCTTCTGTGATTTACACTGATGACTGCTCATTTGATCTTGACTTAATCTGTCTGCTCTGTTGATAGCATGCTATTAACGTGGTGTTATATTAACTACACTTATATCAAAATGATCTTGGTATGCCAATCAGCAAAGCATTGTCCTCTGCTTCATACAAATCTTGATGCTTTAATGGTTCCTCTCTGACATCTGAGCACTTTATCATTCAGGGCTGCAACAAAATATACCTGTTATCATTATAATCATTTATTTGCAGATTATATTTGTTTACATTTACAGTCAACATGTGATTTACATTGGTCTAAACCTCTGTGACACATGACTAAATGTTAGCATCGTGCACAATTGTACAAAATCAACAAAAAGCCCAAAGTAAGAGATGATTTCAAACAAAAGAAAGAGCTCCAGTGAAAGCAGTGTTCCAAATTATTATGCGTGCTATGTAAACAGAGGAAAAACTACTTTACCTTTTGAATAAAAAAATTAAAAATAAATGAATAATTAGAGCTATAAGTGATGGTGATAAACTCTTGAGGCATCAGCAGTAATGGAGAAAATCTAACTGTTTTTATATCAGCAGCTTCAATCATAATACATGTGGTCATTCTGAGCACCATGCTTGCGTTAAAAATGTGAATCAGTTCTTTTAAAGGCAAGGCAAGGCAGCTTTATTTGTACAGAACATTTCATACACAAGGGCAACTTAATGTGCTTTACATTAAAACATTAAAAGCATTGCAAACATTCAGACAAGCATAAAAGAGCACAATTAAAATTACAAATATAATAAAACATAGAAAAGAAATGGAAAATTAGAAATATATTAAAAAATAAAATTTGCATTTAAAGTGAGTTAAAATAAGCTAAGATAGGAAGGCAGTGTCAAATAAAAAGTCTTAGTCTTTGATTTAAAAGAGGTGAGAGTTGGAGCAGACCTACAGCTTTCAGGGAGTGTGTTCCAGATATGTGGTGCATAATGACTAAACGCTGCTTCACCATGTTTCCTTCTGACTCTAGAGACTGAAAGCAGACCAGTACCTGATGACCTCAGAGGTCCAGATGGTTCATACAGTAGCAGCAGATCAGCAATGTATTTTGGGCCTAAACCATTCAGTGCTTTATAAACCATCAGCAGGATTTTAAAGTCTATTCTCTGACAGCCAGTGTACATCGTCACTTGATATATTCTTAAGGTGATAGTAGGCTGACCTTGTAATGTGGCTGCTGAAATTAAGGTCTGAGTCTATGACTACTTAAAGTGAACAAAACGACTACTTGCTACTGCTTTTGAGTAAATCAATTAGGCTGTCCTGTCCACTAAACCTTTGTAAAACATTGAATATCAATCAATCAATCAATCAATCAATCAATCAATCAATCAATCAATCAATCAATCAATCAATCAATCAATCAATCAATCAATCAATCAATCAATCAATCTATCAATCAATCAGAATTTATTTATAAAGCACTTTTCATAAAATGATATTGTAACACAAAGTGATATACATAAAAATAAAAATAGAATTAATTTAAATAAAATATACAAGACAATAAGAAGACCACCATCCCAATCCATATGTAGGTTAAAAACATAATAATAATAATAATAATAATAATAATAATAATAATAATAATAATAATAATAATAATAACAATAAAAATAAAAAAGCAAAATGTGTTTCTGATGAACTGAGGAAATGCTGGAGGTGAAATAAGATGTTAAAACTCAACAGGAAATTAAACTCGCCAAAATAAAATAAAACCAGAATAAAAAAATTAAAATGCTAAATAAGTAAATAAAACATGAAATAATTCACAATAGATAAATAAAAAATTAATAAATAAAAAATAAAAATTGACTGAACAAATAATACATGTGTATATAATACTTCAAGATAAGACAGTACATGCATAAAAACTGACTAAAACTAGATAATAAATAAATAAATAAAAAAAGTAAGATTTAAAAATTCTCAGTTAAAGCCAGACTAAAAAGGTGGGTCTTGAGTTTGCTCCAGAAGTTTGCAGACTTCTGTATATAACATGGTAGAAGTGCTAAAGATGCCCTGTGGAGTTTTCATGTAAGAATGAAACGTGGGGTTTACAGCACATTCAGTGTTATTTAGGAAAGTGCACCCTGTAAATCAACTCTGGCATGAAACACTTTAAAATCTCTTTTTTTCCCCATTAAATCAAAAATGAAGAAAGATTTTTTGCTTTATATACTTTGAATTATATATATATATATTTTTTAAAGTTATATTTGGGGGCTTTTTGCCTTTAATTGATAGGACAGCTGAAGACAGACAGGATACACAGGAAGTATAGAGTGGGGGAAGACATGCAGCGAATGATCCCGGCCTTGAGTTGAACCGGTGACCTCTACGACGAGGACTATGGCCTCTATATGTGGGGCACTTGGACCGCTGGGCCACCAGCGCCCCTGAATAATATTGTTATCTTAAATATATAGATTAATCACAGTCTGTAATGACGACTCCTTTCTCATACATATCATATTTTTCACGTAAGATTAGGAATGAAATTGTGTAAATTAATGATTAACATTATTTTTTTTTCTCCCTAACAACTTTTCTTTGAAAACGGCTACTTTAATCCCCAACAATGAAGACTCTAATCTTTTAAATTACAACTTTAATCTCATTGATTTACATTTTTCACGTTAAAAAAGTGTTACCCTGTTCTGCGCTCATGGGGTTTACTTTTCTTGCATCCAATGAAACCCTTTCTCAAATCTTTATGCCCCACCCATTTTGCAGGACATATGAGCTAGCTAGCAATTATTGCTCATCAATATGGTAGTTAAACTGAGAGTGCTATCGTCTGTTATAATACAAGTCAGTACTCAGCTGTAAAAACAGTTAAATATGCAGAATCATGCATCTAGCTGTAGCTTGTCTGAAACACTAAATGTATATGTTTAGAAGCTAGCGTCCGTCTTTGCCTTCTTCGATGCATTAATGTGTATCCTGTGTAGCTGCCATCTCCTCATGAGTCACCTGTGAGCGTGTATGAAGGTGTGCATGTGACAAATCTACCTGAAACTGAAAGCAAGGTTCCAAACTTCCCAGAGCCCTTTGACTATGTTTTGATCAGTTCAATGTTAAGAGTTTATCCAGCACCTGATAAGGCTGAGTTTACAGGGAGAGCAGCAGCAGCAGCAGCCTTTATGCAGATTGTTGGGACTAACACTGCTAACATTGCGCCTTGCGTCATGGAGTGAATCTGCATTCTTTCTCTCTGTCTGTAGGGGCTCAGGAGGTTCTCATTGATCCAGGTATGGTATGTCTAACCAACATAGCTTACCAGTCTGCTTGTTTGCTTGTGCCCACGTGTTTGATGGCATTCTCTGTCCTACATTGTCAGCACCCTGATTCCTCTGGTTTATTTTATTGTTTGGAGATTGATTGATGTTTTCTTTTTCCCCCCCGTGGCAGGTAATGTTCCCCTGTGTTGGTTTACATCACCTTTGTGTTATTTTCTAATGGACCTGCTCTTTCTTAAAGCTACACTTTTTGTTGTCTGTATCACATGACCACACAATTCATGATTTGCAGCCTCTAGATGTTCATATTAGGGATGCACCGAAATGAAAGTTCCTGGCCGAAACCGAAAATGAGGAAACCAAGGCCGAAAACCAAAAACCAAAAACCCAAATGCCGAAAGAAATGATTACGCCAATTATTAGTGGGGAGTACAGTCTTGGCCAAAAATTTTGAGAATGACACAAATATAAAATTTTCACCAAGTCTGCTGCTTCAGGGTTTTTAGGTGTTTTTGTCAGATGTTTCTATGGTATAATGAAATACAATTAGAAGCATTTCATAAGTATCAAAAGCTTTTATTGAGAATTACACAGAATTCATGCAATAAGTCAATATTTGCAGTGTTGACCCTTCTTTTTCAAGACCTCTGCAATTCTCCCTGGCATGCTGTCAATCAACTTCTGGACCAAATACTGACTGATGGCAGTCCATTCTTGCATAATCAATGCTTGGAGTTTGTCAGAATTTGTGGGTTTTTGATTGTCCACCCGCCTCTTGAGGATTGACCACAAGTTCTCAATGGGATTAAGATCTGGGGAGTTTCCTGGCCAAGGGCCCAAAATCTTAATGTTTTGTTCCCCGAGCCATTTTGTTATGACTTTTGCTTTATGGCAAGGTGCTCCATCATGCTGGAAAAGGCATTCTTCATCACCAAACTGCCCTTGGATGGTTGGGAGAAGTTGCTCTGGGAGGACGTTCTGGTACCATTCTTTATTCATGGCTGTGTTTTTAGGCAAGATTGTGAGAGAGCCCACTCCCTTGACCGAAAAGCAACCCCACACATGAATGGTCTCAGGATGCTTCACTGTTGGCAAGAGACAGGACTGATGGTAGCGCTCACCTCGTCTTCTCCGAACAAGCCTTCCTCCAGATGCCCCAAACAATCGGAAAGGGGATTCATCAGAGAAAATGACTTTACCCCAGTCCTCAGCAGTCCAGTCCCTGTACCTTCTGCAGAATATCAGTCTGTCCCTGATGTTTTTACTGGAGAGAAGTGGCTTCTTTGCTGCCCTCCTTGACATCAGGCCTTCCTCCAAAAGTCTTCGCCTCACTGTGCGTGCAGATGCACTCACACCTGCCTGCTGCCATTCCTGAGCAAGCTCTGCACTGGTGGTGGCCCGATCCCGCAGCTGTAACACCTTCAGGAGACGGTCCTGGCGCTTGCTGGACTTTCTTGGGCGCCCTGGAGCCTGTCAACAATTGAACCTCTCTCCTTGAAGTTCTTGATAATTGGATAGACGGTTGACTGAGGTGCAATCTTACTCGCTGCTATAAACTTCCCTGTTAGGCCCTTTTTGTGCAATGCAATGATGGCTGCACGTGTTTCCTTGCAGGTAACCATGGCTAACAGATGAGGAACAATGGTGTCATGCACCATCTTCCTTTTAAAGTGTCCAGTCACTCAATCATGACAGATTGATCGCCAGCCTTGTCCTCATCAACACCCACACCTGTGTTAATGTGTGTGACACCTGTGTGTCATTGAAATGATGTTAGCTGGTCCTTTTGTGGCAGGGCTGAAATGCAGTGGAAATGTGTTTTTGGTGATAAAGTTCATTTTCAAGGCAAAGAGGGACTTTGCAACTATTTGCAGTTGAGCTGATCACTCCTCGTAACATTCTGGAGTATATGCAAATTGCCATTATAAAAACTGAAACAGCAGACTTTGTGAAAATGTAATATTTGTGTCATTCTCAAAACTTTTGGCCATGACTGTAGGCCATGCATTTTCTGTTTGTGTTGCACAGGCATTTTCTAGGTCATTTATTAGCAGACACTTGAAGCTAGTTTGTATAGCAGTGTGAACACACTGGGTTAAAGGAGCTCAAAGTTAGAGACAGAAATGTAACAAATGTTACAACTGTCCCCAGTCTCCCCTACCATTGCA
Organism: Notolabrus celidotus; assembly: GCF_009762535.1. Classification (NCBI taxonomy): domain Eukaryota; kingdom Metazoa; phylum Chordata; class Actinopteri; order Labriformes; family Labridae; genus Notolabrus; species Notolabrus celidotus. The sequence goes on along the minus strand of NC_048287.1, from coordinate 3,617,958 downwards.
CTTCTGGCTCTGACTGTGTCCTAACCTCACTAAAATCAAGGATCTCATTGAACAGATCAGAGAACTCATCTGGTTCAGAGAGAGCAGTCATTTTTTCTGCGCTCTGTTCTCCTTCTCCTGCGCTGTGCACTTCTCCGTCTCCAAGCGGGTTCTCTGCATCCGTCGGGGCCTGGATCATTTCTCGTGCCTGCTGCTTTATTCTCACATCCAAGTAATGATCTTTATAACGTGGATCAAGTACAGTCGCGATGAAGTGCAGAGGATCTGAATAGATCTCAGTGAAACGTGTGCTGACAGACTCTAAGAGTGGACTCTTCATTGTTTTCACTCCGTGGTCTGTCTCACCCTCTTTGCTTAGAAGACGCTTTAGTGCTGAATTAAAGGAAGAACGGACTCAGACATGTTGGCCCTTATCCAGACAAGCGTGTACTGGCTGTGGTTTTTGCTTGTGTCTTCAACATTCTGTTTCGGACGTGTTGTTTCACTGATTAAAGTATTTCGGTGGCCGAATTTTCGGTGCATCCCTAGTTCTTATGTCCTAATTGATATTTTATTATTTGAACATCCCTCATCATATTCCTGATAATCACACACAAAAATCATGTATCTCTATTACAAACATTTAATCAAGATTCTTAGATACAGTTGTGCTCATAGGTTTACATACCCTGGCAGAATTTATGGTTTGTTGGGTAGTTTCTGTTGTCTTTATGAAATAAAAAGAGTAAACACAGTTGTTTGCTAAAAAATTTTCTTCACCCAACCACTAACCACGAGTGAAAAAAAAGTTTTTCTCGTGTCATTTATATTCTCTGAAAAATGGCCAAAAAAATCTAAAATTCTGCCAGGGTATGTAAACTTATGAGCACAACTGTATATAGCTATTTCATTACTAGGGGTGGGAATCACCAGTTGCCCCACGATACGATTCCTTCACGATACTTGAGTCACGATTCGATATTAATGTGATTTTGTGATATGCCAGTATTGCAACACGATATATTGCGATGTTTTTCAATTCATCACTTTTGAACAGGAAATGATGTTCCCAAAGTAAAGCTTGATCAATACGTGCCTTATTTTAGAACAAAGTATTCTCAATCTGTTCACTTCAGTTTATGTTAATTAAAGGAAAGCATAGACTGACCGACTCTTCGAATGAACCGTAGAGTAAACAGTGTCTTTAGCATGTAGCAGAAGCCTTCGTTTTCCACAACATTGTATGGCCTCAAGTCTTTGCACATGAAGTATGTGACAGTCTGTTATTTTCTTCGCTCGCTCTGAACTGCTTACAGCTTAGATAAGCTTAGAGCTGCGAGCGGTGGCTGTTTTTTCTGTGGATATATCTCAGCATTACCTTTATCATCCTCCGCAATTGCTATCTCTGGGGGGTGGCCGATGAGGTGAGCCCGCATGTCCGACATATTCCTGCAGTATTTTATTTTCATACGGCGTTTCTTGCAAACACTGTGGGTCATCTCCATCTCTTTCTGCCCCTCCTTGTGGAAAAATCCAAAGTAAGTCCACATGTAAAACGCAGATGGTGCGTTCTGTAATTCCCTCTCCTGAGCCGCCACCTTAGGTGTACTTCATCTCCTGCACAATGACCGACACCTCCGACCTCACTCGACAAAATGTGCAGCAGCACCACCCAGTGGACGAAGAGAGGAATTGATTTTTATTCACAATTACCATAGACTACATGCAATATAGGCTAATATAATATCAATATTTGGCTGTCTTGAATCCATATAGAATCGTCACGCAAAATATTGCGATACTATGTTGAATCGATTTTTTCCCCACCCCTACTGATTACAAGGTTACATATCTCTTTGAATGTAAAAGCAGGTGGCAGTCAAACCCCTGTTTTGATTCTCTACTTGAATTAATCTCTCAGTTTTATCACATAGGAAACAATCTAATCAAATAATGTATGCAGCGGTACGTTCTGTGACTCAGAATGAAATATTTCTTTATTTAACTCTGCCTGATGAGATGCTCTCTCTTCTGTTACGTGTGTAAATTAGCTTTAGACGTAGTGCAACAGCAGCATAGTGTTTGTATTCGAATCAGATTTGGCAGCGAAATACACCTCGCAATTGCTTTAACAATATGGCAGGTACGGTTTTACCTCCTGGGATGTTGCAATAAGCATCTTTCTGATTGCATCTCTCATGGTGTTAAAGGGGGCCTCAAAGGAAAACAAGGCAAGACTTTCAGGGGTGATCAGTACCATCAGAACCAGGAAGTAAAACCATTTACCATCCAGATTCTTCTCCACCATGCTCTGTGACAGCATTCAGATCACAATACGTCTGTGTCCATTTAGTCATGTAGACATAAACATGCATGTGGCGGCAGCAGTCAGGGTGCTGTCTTTGAAGAGTAAGTGGTGGATTTAAGTTTCCCCTCCTTCATGTTGTTTCCTTTCCTTTTGTGGTGGAACAGGCTGCTGGAGGGTCATCACGCTGTTGTTCCTAAACTCATCACAAACTGTTCTCTTTTGAGCGTAGGTGCCCTCACGGCCAACGGCATCAGTGCAGACACCAGCACTGAGATTGGAAGAGCAAAGAACTGCCTGAGTCCCGAGGACATCATCGAGAAGTACAAAGAGGCCATCTCGTACTACGGAAAGGTACAGACCAGTAACCGCACCGTCATCAAGAATCAGACTATAATCGTTATCTTATAATGAAGTCAATCTGTTCCTTCATCTGAGTAACTCAAACATGAAGATTATTTCACCCTAGTTTAAATAATTAAAGGCTTTTTAAAACAGGACAACCACATGGACACACTGCAGCATTTCTATCTGACAAAAAGTAAACAGAAAAAGACTAAAGATTTCACCCTATTCAGTCTTTATTATTGTCTAAATACTCATTTAATGTTTGATGAATAAGGGTTTTGACTTTTGATTGAAAGAATGAGCCACAGTAACGTTTCCTAATACTTCAACCTTAATCCTCTCCCTCTCGGTGCAGCAGGCTGGTACTTATGTGCTATAAGGGATAATGTTGATAGCTGGGAGGGGTTCTATTTCCCATAACTACCTGCTAACCGTACATTATCCCGCTTATTATCCGGCTACAGTACTCACTTTGATAGGTTGTAGTTTTGCACCAGGTGATGCGTATATGGGCAGGTTAGACAGGAGGGGCGGACACCGGGGAAGGTGAATGGTTTTTACTGGGATACGTGCCACTATAGCTATTAAAAATTAACATAATGGACATAAAAGTTGAAAACTGAGCTGTAAATGTGATTAAGTAAGAATTACAACTACTTAAAATTACATCATAAATATGGTAACTTGGAAATGTGGCATTTTAAAAAAGGTCCATGGATCTGATTTGTAAAGAAGTCAATGATTCAGTTAACAACTTGCAAAAAGCTGAAGTCTAAAGAAATGACATGTTGATCAGGAACTAGAGAGATGAATGATAGCTATTTTAAATTCTTATATCAATCAATCAATCAGACTTTGTTTATAAAGCGCATTTCATACAATGGCATTGTAATGTAAAGTGCTGTACATAAAAACAAGTACAAAATATTTAAAAATAAATATAAAAAGACCCCCCCCATCCAAATCTCAACCCCAGCCCGACATATATGCAACAATAATAATAAAAACTATACAAATAAAATAAATGAATACATGAAAAATAAATAAATAAGTTGCTGAATGAACTGAGGAAACGCTCTCATGATATCTTAATGAGGAAACACTGGAGGAAACATAAGATGTTAAAACCATAGACTGTAAATAAAAATGGACAGCGTTGCTCCGCCTCTTCCCGTTGTACAGTTCTGAAGCCAAAAAATCCCTCTCCTGGGTGCCGCCATTGTGCAGCCAGAGCCTGTGAAGCCTTTGTAATAAGCTCCGCCCTACAGCGTAACGTCACAAGACGCTGTGTGTCCTTTGAAGTTTCGTTCTACAGCGGCTGTGAATCAAAGGAAACCCGGAAGTTAAACCCCGTTTTTTAAACTCTAATAACTAATGAAAAATAAACTTTTCAGAAAAAAGAAGCCTTGGACACAAAACAGTCAAATAATAACTACATATCACCACAGCATACGGATGTGAGAAACATTCGTACGACGTGTATTTATTTTTAAAAGTTTGACTGCTCCCCCATTTAAATGAATGGGGGAGACGGATTTTTTGACCTATACTGCAGCCAGCCACCAGGGGGCAGACACACTGCTGAAAGCTTCACCACCAGGGCCATATCCAGCACGCTTGGTTAAAACCCAACACAGGAAATTAAACTCACCAAAATAAAATACATTTCTAGGATAATAAAACACTAAAATATTAAACCCTTAAAAGAAAATAAGATGCTATACTTATAAAAAAAATTGACTAAAATTGGAACTAGATAATTGACAAATAAATAAATAAATAAATAAATAAATAAATAAATAAATAAAGTAAGGTGAAATAAAACTGTTATAAGAATAAAACTCAGTTAAAGGTGAGACTAAAAAGGTCGGTCTAGAGTTTGTTTTTAAAAAAGTTGATGCTCTGTGAAGCCCTCAGATCTTCAGGTAGGGTGTTCCACATGCGTGGGCCGTGATGATAAAAAGCTGCCTCACCCTGAGTCTTTGTTCTAACTGTTTGTACCATTAAAAGACCACTACCTGATATTAACCAGGCGACTTGAAACTTGATTTGTTGACTTGAGGGTGAAAACAGGCGATTACAACATGTTGCTTTTAAAGCTGCTAATGTTTAAAGGGGTTATCATCATATCTCTCCAGCCTTGGGATTAATGCTTTGAAAGTGTTTGGATCAGTACCCAGTCAGAACACCAGGTGGCAGTGTTTGATTTGCTTTGGTTGAATTGGAGGCGGTGACAGGATTGTGTTTGAGTAATGTGAGACCAGTAAATGCTGACAGCAGCTATTTATTTCATAATGCTTCTCTGTGACAAGACTTCTAAAACGGCACGGAGCACGTGTTATCTTTGGAAATAGAAGCACATTATTCAGTAATTATCTTTCAAAAGGCAGACAGAACAATATGTTTAATGTATGCCAACCAGGTATTCAGTATTTGTTCTCTCCTTTGACCACGCCACTTGTACAAAGTCACAAAGAATAGTAAAAAGGTATCCCTGATGCTGAGGCAGAGCCGGGCTCATTATGCTGCCAAACTATTCAGAAGCAGCCTTGTACTTTATCTTCATTATTATAATTGCCTTTTCGCGTTGACCTCCCTCAGCCCTTTTACCTGTAACTAGTTAATTCAGAATTAAATTACATCTCAACACATAGCTATTCAGATATTAATTGAATTTTAATAAGGGGACAATGAGGCTGCAAGTGGAGGGAAGTTGAGAGACAGGGAGATAAAAAATGCTCACACACGCAGCAGTGTGAAGCCTCAGCAGGAGCAGCTCTGGTTCTTGGTGGGAGCACAGACCCGGACCTGGGAATTCCTGAAAAAGCAACAAGAGACTGTTCAAGTTATCTGTTTTGTCTGTCATCACACGTCCACAGTGACTGATGAGAGTGGTCATATGTTAATGAAAAAACCTTCCCCCCCTGATTATAAGGTGCATTGTAGGAGTCAAGGCGACCCTCATTTTTCATTAGCGCTGACCTCCCCGCCTGCTCTTCCTCTTATCTCTTGCAGTATAAGAACGCAGGCGTGATTGAGCTGGAGGCCTGTGTGAAAGCAGTGAGGGTGCTGGCCATTCAGAAGAGGGCACGGGAAGCCTCCGAGTTCTTGCAGAACGCTGTTTACATCAACCTGGGGCAGGTACGTTATCTCGATGACTAATAAAGCTTTCCCTGCGCCACAGGATGATTAATAAGACCACCACAGAGCGGGGTACACTCCATTTGAGAAAAAGCACACCCAAACACATCTCCCTTTTTATCATTTTCTTCTCCATTCTTCTTTTCGCTTCACAGGGAAGAACATTTAATGCAGGTTTGCCCTTTGATTTACCGTCTCCAGTTTTTATCTGTATATTCTTAAAATACTAAAATATAATAATAAGTGTACAAAGGTGGAAGTTTGTTTATCGGTGGAATTTAAAGTAAAAGAACATTAGAGATGGTAAAAAGCAGGATGTGACAACACAAGGACAAGAACGATTTAAAGATTCCCTGTAGACGTGTTTAAGTCACGGTGCCTTGCATAAGGACATTGGGGAAAATAAGTATTCAATACACCACAGATTTAGCAAGTTTTCCCACTTACAAAGAATGGAGAGGTCTGTTATTTTTTATCATAGGTTCACTTCAACTGTGAGAGACAGAATCTAAAGAGAAAATCCAGAAAATGACATTGTATGATTTTCCAATAATTAATTAGCATTTTATTGCATGAAACAAGTATTTGATCACCTACAAACCAACAAGAATTCTGTCTCTCACAGACCTGTTAGTTTGTCTTTAAGCCCTCCTTTTCTCCCCTCATTAACCGTATTAAAGGTGACATATCACGCTTTTTTCATCAATATATATTGGTCTAAGAGGTCCCCAAAACATGTCTTTAAAGTTTATGCTCAAAAAAACACTTTGAAATCAGATTTTGGTCTGCCTGAAAATCCCTCTTCATCAGTCCTCCTCAGAACACTCTGTTTTCCCTCTGACCACGCCCCCTAAGGAAGTGGATGTGCCCTAGGCTCTCCGGCACGTTGATCTAATGTTTACATGTTGGCTGAATATACACGGCTGCTCAGAGATCACGTTACTTCAACCCTCTGAATCTGATCCAGAATCTGATCCTGACGGAGAGGCGCCTGTAGCAGGACCTTTCTGAAGGATTGGTCACAGATTTAGTGTTTCTTGTTGTTTTATTTATCAGTATGTAGACGTGTGTCTTGATACACAGCTACGAACATGTAGCTATGTGGCTATGCTAACTAGCGCTAGCACTTATCCATGATAAATAAAAATCATCCACTAGATCTTCAAATCTGCAGACCTGGGGAGTAAAACCGACCTCTCCCAGAAAGGCAGCGGGACCTTTCTGAAGGATTGGTCACAGATTTAGTGTTACTTGTTGTTTTATTTGTCAGTGTGTCTTGGTACACAGCTACAGCTACAGCTACAGCTACAGCTATGAACATGTAGCTATGTGGCTATGCTAATTAGAGCTAGCACTTTTACATGACAAATAAAAATCATCCACTAGATCTTCAAATCTGCAGACGTGAGTAAAACCGACCTTTGTGTTTATTAAGACAGCCTACAACTAGCATGCCTCCCTCCTAAGCTCCTTGTTAGCACACATTTGTGCAGGGAATGAAAAACGGAGGAGGGATTCAGTATTATTTTATACAGGCTATGGGCTGAACAAGCTCTGAGCTCTGACTCCGTGACAGACCGGATATTGTTGTTACGTAACAAAAACACGGAAGTCATTTCACACACATTTAAAGAAAGGTGTAGAAATCAAAACAGGGGCAGAATGGATTTTTTTAATTCTCGGGGGGTTCGTAGACATGCCAGGGACACATATTTCAGGTAGAGAACCATTAAAAAGTCAATTTTGCATGATATGTCACCTTTAATGTCACCTGTTCGAACTTGTTACCTGTACAAAAGACACCTGACACACACTCAATCAATCAGACTCCAACCTCTCCACCATGGGCAAAACCAAAGAGCTGTCTAATGGCTGGCACACACTATAGGGATTCTTCAATCCTTCACTCATATAGAGACCACACACTTGATGATAAAAAAAGAGAGATCGCACAAGATCTCTCTCTTCTGACCTTAAAGTGTGTGGTGTGCACTCTGGAGCACACCACACACTAACCCATTCTTCAGCAGGGTATCAGGTTCTTGAAGCTCAATATTCCAAATCTCGCGTAGCAAAACGTGACTTCGGTGTAAAGAAACTTGGCGGACAAACAGGAAGAAGTAATGATGAGTGTTTTCGGCCTCTTACTTTCTGAAAACACACACAAAAAATAAAAGGAAGAAGTCATGGAGACGGAGGGAATGTGGGCTGTATCCATTTTAGAGGTCCAAGAGACTTTTGATTTCACCGGCGCCATGTTTTTGTTTGCTTTTACTCCCTCTTCCTTCAGTCAGCTGAGTCAGCTCGCGCCTCGATTGGCTTTTGCTCTGGTACACGTGACATGACACACTGTGCGTGCTCGGCTCCTCTTGGAGCGTCCCAACACACTACAGGATTTCTAGTCACAAATATTAAACATCTTCATTATTTACGATCTCTCCTTCTGAGGCCTTCCAAGCGGCTCTGACCAGACAGAATCCCTCTTAACACACCCCACACCACAGGAAAATCCCACACCATGTCCTTTGCAAACATCAGACAGTCGGGCCTTTGCTGACTTTGATCGTAAGGAGGAGATCGGGACAGAAATCAGTCCGATTATCCTGTAGTGTGTACCCGCCTTAAGGACACCAGGGACAAAATTGTAGACCTGCACAAGGCTGGGATGGGATACAGGACAATAAGCAAGCAGCTTGGTGAGAAGGCAACAACTGTTGGCGCAATTATTAGAAAACGGAAGAAACTCAAGTAAACGTCTGACCTCTGTAATTGTAAACAAAGGTTACTGTACCAAATATTGAGTTCTATTTCTCTGTTGTATCAAATACTTATTTCATGCAATGAAATGCAAACTAATTATTTAAAAATAATACAATGTGATTTTCTGGATTTTCTTTTTAGATTCTGTCTCTCACACTTGAAGTGTACCTACAGTAAAAATGACAGACCTCTCCATTCTTTGTAATTGGGAAAACTTGCTAAATCAGCGGTGTATCAAATACTTATTTTTCCCACTGTACGTACCTCTTCTGATCTTCTTCCATGTTGCAGATAATCAATAACTTCTTCTGTGAAACTTTCAACAGGTGTCTGCTTTCTGCATTAACTATTAATTATGTGTAAAGGTGTTTTGCCACTTTGTTGCACCATAAAAAGCCTGAGTAATCTATTTCAAAAGTCTCAACACTGTAAAATGTGTAATAGTCCAAGGAGGGGGGATACTTATGCAAGCCACTCTATTTACAAATACTAAACTGCTTAGACTAGAAACTGTGTGTGATGAGGTCCTCATTTATACAAATTCTCAATTACCTCCTTTAAAAATTCATGAAATTAAATGGCCTCCTTTCCGTCTCTGAAATATCCACAATCCATATAAATGTAAATATGACTGGGTGAAAAGTTTTACTCCTCAGCATTAGGTATCCATCACTCCTCTGTGTTTGTGCTCTTTCACAGCACACTGTTGTAAGTTGAACAATAAGGTGTTGAATCAGTGAACTCAGGTTAAAGGCAGAAACAGAGAAGCATCTCCTCTTCAGCATATGCATGGAAAATATAAACTGTGCTAATCCATCATTCTGCACAGCGAGGCTCAATAAGTCACAATAAGCACCAGAACCATTTTTAGAAGGAAGCAAGCATCATTATGTAATGTCTCCATTTCTGCAGCTATCAGAGGAGGAGAAGATTCAGCGCTACAGCATCCTGTCGGAGCTCTACGAACTGATCGGGTTCCATCGCAAATCTGCATTTTTCAAGCGTGTGGCAGCCATGCAGTGTGTGGCTCCAACCATCCCCGACCCGGGCTGGAGGGCCTGTTACAAGCTGCTGCTGGAGACTTTACCTGGGTACAGCCTGTCACTGGATCCTAAAGACTTCAGCAAAGGTGAACATCAACACTCTAGTAGCGCATGTAAAACACAAGATAGGGACTGTTTCATCAGAAAAATACTTGCCTGATATATTCACTGAGTGTGTTTCAGGTCTGCATCAAACTTAAAGCTCCTGTGAGGAGTTTTTAGCTGGTTATGAAACAGACAGCTGTACCTCTTTATGACCTAAAAAAGGAAAACAAGGCCATCAACAACATGACTGACAATGTTTTATTGTCATTTCTTATGCCTGTAACCCGATGAGGGGGTAGGTGCAGACACAATTATTAGCATGCTACGGCTAATAGTGCTTTTTTGTTACTTATTCCACACGAATGAGTGACACATTTCACTGTTCAAAGAAAGCCAGGTGGGACTTCGTGACAAAATCAGCAAAGATGTACAGAGTACTGCTTTGTCCACAGGGGGTGCCAAAACCAATACAAACAGACAGTTCCTCAGAGGAGCTTTAAATTGTATCTTTTTTCATTATTATGGAAATAATGTCAAATTTCCTTCATAATTTTTATTGACTTTGATCACCAAATTGTAATCATTTTATCCCTGAAACCTAAGTGGGTGTTTTCAGCTAATTGATAGATTTCCACTCCAAGTGTCCCTGAGATACATATGGCTGTGGTGCTGTTTGATTCCACAGATACCCCTTTGCGACCGAGGCAGTTTCAGGGCCGGTTCGGAGCCGGTGCTCAATTGAGAACCGGTTCTTTGTGTTTCGACTGCGAGTTAACCGGCTCCCGGTTCCAGAGCGGCTCCAACTCTTGGCTTGTGTAGAACCGCAAACCGCTTACGTCAGGGGCGAGGGCTGGGGTTGCCGTGATTAAAAACACTAACCAAACATGTTTCCGCCATTGTCCTGCAGCTAGCGCTGCTAGGAAAAGCGGTCATGTAAATCTGGCGTCATGACGTGCCTCTTCCACGGGCTCGAGCGGGTGGAATAACAAACGGGTGCCGTGTTGGTTCGCGAGTTCAACCAGCTCCGAACCAGCACGAGCACCAGCCCCGAAATACAACCTGGTACACGTTGGACGAAAAGAGGTAAGAGAAGAGCCTGTTTTAGCCCTCATCATTTTATCCCACTTTATATTTGTTTAAAAGTTCTTCTCCTTCTTGACATACGGGCAAAAACACTTGTTTTTCAAAGCTCACATTGACCTTTGACCTCAAGATGTTCATGCTTCTGTCTTTGAATCCAAACCAAGCGGTCAAAGGCAAAGCCCGCCTCTTTACCTAACACTAGCTTGACAGAAGTTAGGTTGAGTTCCACATTTCCAATATGGCACCCACCAACAATCGGCTTCAAAACAGCGCTTCAGAAACAGTTGGGTGACCTCACGGATACCACGTCCATTATTTATACAGTCTGTGATCCAAACTGTGTTTTTTGCCAAGTTTGATGATGCTTGCTCCAGTGGCTCCTGAGGTACTGGCTCCTAAGAACAGGACAGACAAGAAGGCAGACAACCTGACAACAAAATCCTCCAGCTGGAAAAGAGCAAAACAAACAGAGGGATGGCTCACCTCCCATCATATCTAGTTTATTTCATTTGTAAGGGTCTTAAGTTGAGCAGAGCTGATTTTCTGTCAGTGAAAAGGAGGCACTGAATTAATCTTTCTCAAATAGAGAAAGCCTTCATAATCCTGAATAGGTGAGTAGGAGCAGTGTAAACACATATTTAATAGATAAAGGAAATGAAAGGCATTGCTTCATTCACTTCCAGAGTGCTTCTTCCGGATGTTCTACATTCAAGCCACCACTTTACTCTCAAGGAGCCACAGTAGAGGCCTGACCCTGGCTTTTGTGCGCTCTTTGCTCAGGTCGTAATGATAAGCCTCTTGGTTCTACAAACTCTTGACCCTTGCTCTATGCAGCCACTTGATGGCTGGCACCGGCAACAAAAAAAGCCGGTTTATGATGAATGGAAAAGCTCAGGGACGTCCGTATTTTTTCCGATGAGCATTTCTGAATCCACACGGTGAGAGGCTTGCTCTCAGATTTGCTGTTGATCTCTGGCCTCGTTTCTGTGAATAGAAACGGATTGTTTGAGGTGAAATATTTGTGTCTGCAGTGAAAGGTTCTTTTTCATTTCTATACTTGACACTTCATTATTGATGCCCTGGGAAAATCATATGTGGCTAAATGTGCTGCAGGGATATTTTTTTAAGATGAGATAAGATAATACTTGACTATTTAATTGACTATTAAATAGTCGCTGTGGATAAAAGCGTCTGCTAAAAATGACATTTTAAATATTGATTAATGATACAGTATTGATCCCCACAGGGAAATTCCAATGTTGCAGCAACACAGATATAGTAGCAAGAGCCGTACAAGAATAACAGAGCACAAATAGAGTAAATGTAAATAAATAAAAAATAAAATAAAAATAAAAATGAAAATAAAATAAATAAAAAATAGAATAAAGATAACAATAAAAATGAAAATAGAAAGAAAAACAAAAAGTAAAATAAGATAAAATAAAAATAAAAATATGATAAAATAAAAACGAAAATAAAATTAAAAAAAAATAGAATAAAGATAACAATAAAAATGAAAATAGAAAGAAAAACAAAAAGTAAAATAAGATAAAATAAAAATAAAAATATGATAAAATAAAAACGAAAATAAAATTAAAAAAAAATAGAATAAAGATAACAATAAAAATGAAAATAGAAATAAAAACAAAAATTAAATAAGATAAAATAAAAATTTGATAAAAGTAGATAAAAAAAATACAAATGTAATGGTACATACAAATGTTTTTCCCTTTACAAACGAAAAAAACCCAACTGACTTTACATCCTGATTTGGGGGGGGGGGAGTGTCCAATTATTCCATGACCACTCAATTGAGTATAATATGTAACTCAGAATGTGAGAAAAACACAAATTAAGTCTATACAAAAAAACCAAAGTGATGTTTAATACAAAAGACACGTGATATGTTGTAACAGTAAAACTTCCAGCCATATATTTCAAATAATGTGTTGTCTTATTTAGAAATCTTAAACCTAATAACAACCCAATATAATTTTTACCTTCCATCCTTTTTCATCCATCCATTACTCATCTCTATTTTGTGTTGTTTTCCTAAACATGGCTCTTGAAATCCCTCAGAGTAAATCTTGACACATCTTGTTCAATAACTACTTTAACTTAAAGCCTGCACCTGAAACGAGAGCAGCTCAATGTGAAGTCTCACAGTTATGCCTCTTAGTAAATACATTAGGATGCCTTCTTTAGAGGATCAGACTTTGATACTCAGTTGCAAGGTTATGGCATGTTAGACAGTCATATATATTCCTCTCTGTTTTGTGTTGACAAGAAACACAGTCCAGGTACTTTGCCAGGGTACTTTCAGTGGTTACCCAACAGGAGGAGTTTCTTCTGTCAATATAAATACATTCACTACATGAACACAACGTTAACCGCTCTCAGCATGCTGACAGTAAAAATGTTGCTGCCTCTCTGAGGTTACATTTCATTATTGAGTTACTTTTGCACACACAGAACTCTTTAGTTAAGCTAACTGTTAGAGGTATGCAATGTTCTGTCAAACTTTTAGCAACATTTCACATTTATATAACTTTAGGATGTTCAGTGATCATAAACTGGTGGCTAACGGCCACATTCCAGCAGATCTATGTCCGGTCCGTGTCTGATCCGTCACACCACATGATCTGGTTTCTATTCTAGTCAATGTGTTAACTTCCTCTGGATCTAGCAACTTTCATACAAATCAAATGCAACCCAAAGTGCTTTACAGCAATTGAAAGCATGAAAGAAGCAGAAATAAAACAATGGAAAGACAAATTAAAAAAACTAAAATGGATTTTAAAATAGAGACTAATGCACACCAACAACAATAAAATGTGTAATTAAAATAGGTCAAAGCATCAAATTAAAGAATATAGATAATTAAAATAGATAAATATAAAAGGATAGGGATATGAGTTGAAAGTAAAATTAAGGCTAAAAATATCAATAAAACTGAGTAGATACATAAAAGAATAAATGAATAAATGAATAAAAATAAAACAAACAGTTAAAATTAATGCAATTATAAAACAACATTCAAAAATAAATGAATAAATAAATAAAAATAAAACAAACAGTTAAAATGACTAAAATAATAAAGCAACATATAAATCAATATAATAGTAAAAGTAAGTAATACACTTGTTAAACCCTACATTAAAGCCAGACTGAATAAATAGGTTTTTAGTTTCTGTTTAAAAGTCTCAAAGTAAAGTAAAGCACTACATAGAACATGTGGGCTCAAATAACTAACCTTAAAGTACTGTAACATAGTTTCTTCATACTGATCTATCAGCTGTGACCCTTACTTATAGAGAAGTGTGACAGAGAGGTGAGTTTAAGGGAGAAAGCAAATGGGGATCAATGGAGCATTATAATAATGGTGCTTCTCACTCAGGTGCCTAAGAACAAAGGACGTCTTAAGTGGCCTGCAGGTCCTTTGTCTTAACTCCTCTCTTTTACCCTGAAGTGATGACATCGTCGTTTCTGTCCTGCCGTCAAACTCAACCTGCATGTCTATTTTCAGGGAGAGTAGTGAGACTTCCTCTTCTCTTGTCCCACAGTTAAAAAGCCTTTTTGAGTCAGGTTCTGCATGACGCTGCAGCTGCTCGGCCGGGACACCGCGCTCATTATCTTGGTGGTGTGATAAATGGATTTCCAGACACCTTCAGCTCGAGTCTGAAAATACCACAAATGAAGTCAGATTTAGTTTGAGTGAGAGCCACATTCTCTGAAAGTGTCTCTCAGATTACTGTTCTCCAGATAAGCACTGGTTTCAGCAGACGGGTTGAGCTCGGCTGTTCTTAGCCTGCTTCGTGTGCACAGTTTCACTACATTATAAAAGAACTGCAGGTACAGTGTGTTCAGATGAGAGGTGAGATCAGGATGTGAAATAACCAAAGCTGGAGAAACAATTCTGATATCTGAAAAGCATCACGGGCATGATCTGACATTACTGGAAGTGGCATTTCAGCTGAGTGTTTACCAAATATCCTCCTTCCCCTCTTCTTGCCCCGGAGGCCTCCCCTGCACATCTTTCCTCTAGTTTTCTTTCCAGCTTAGTGAGTCAACAGTCGACAGCTGGGAGTGGAGCAGGGGATCTGGTAAGGGGCTGAGGGTCTCATGTAACAGTTGGTGTCAGGCTAGAATGCTATTAAGATAATATCGCAGGCTAAGTTAGCATCGTGTCAGAGCTCGTCTGATCCTCTGCTGAGGGGATACTTGAGTTTCAAGAGATCGCTGCAACACAAAGACTCCAGATTGATTTTATTATGTGGTCTGATGTGAGTGAAGCACGGCAAACACAGACTTACAGTGCTTTGAAACGTACTTGTTGCACTTGGAATACATTTAGAAGTAACAATGAGTAGTTATTGTGCAGGTGTGCTGGTAGATAGGGATCTATTTATAATTTTAACAGATATTTCCTTTATTAGTTTGCAGTAAAATGTGCAAACTTAGAAAAATGTAGTATCAAGTGATATATTTGGATGAGTGAACTGAGCTTTATGTTATTATTCCTTATTTCATTAGTTACATTTCTAACATTTTTTTTTGACCAATCAATTTTGTTCCTCAACAAAATAGAGGAATGTGATATGAAGTGTTTAAAAAATATATAAAAAATCAATTAAAATTAAAGGTGACACATCATGCAAAATTGACTTTCTAATGGTTCTTTACCTGAAATATGTGTCCCTGGCATGTCTACAAACCCCCCGAGAATGAAAAAAATCCATTCTGCCCCTGTTCTGATTTCTCCACCTTTCTGTAAATGTGTGTGAAACGAGCCGTTTCAGACTTCAGTGTTTTTGTTACGTAACAACAATATCCGGTCTGTCACGGAGTCAGAGCTCGGAGCTTGTTCAGCCCATAGACTGTATAAAATAATACTGAATCCCTCCTCCGTTTTTCATTACCTGCACACATGTGTGCTAACAAGGAGCTTAGGAGGGAGGCATGCTAGTTGTAGGCTGTCTTAATAAACACAAAGGTTGGTTTTACTCCCCACGTCTGCAGATTTGAAGATCTAGTGGATGATTTTTATTTGTCATGGATAAGTGCTAGCGCTAGTTAGCATAGCTACATAGCTACATGTCCTAGCTTTGGCTGTGTACCAAGACACACGTCGACATACTGACAAATAAAACAACAAGAAACACTAAATCTGTGACCAATCCTTCAGAAAAGGTCCTGCTGCCTTTCTGGCAGAGGTCGGTTTTACTCCCCACGTCTGCAGATTTGAAGATCTAGTGGATGATTTCTATTTATCATGGATAAGTGCTAGCGCTAATTGGCATAGCCACATAGCTACATGTTCATAGCTGTAGCTGTAGCTGTGTACCAAGACACACGTCGACATACTGTCAAATAAAACAACAAGAAACACTAAATCTGTGACCAATCCTTCAGAAAAGGTCCTGCTACAGGCGCCTCTCCGTCAGGATCAGATTCAGAGGGTTGAAGTAACGTGATCTCTGAGCAGCCGTGTATATTCAGCCAACATGTAAACATTAGATCAACGTGCTGGACAGCCGAGGCCACATCCACTTCCGGAGGGGGCGTGGTCAGAGGGAAAACAGAGTGTTCTGATGAGGACTGAAGAAGAGGACTTTTCAGGCATGCCAAAATCTGATTTCAAAGTGTTTTTTTGAGCATAAACTTTAAAGACATGTTTTGGGGACCTCTTAGACCAATATATATTGATGAAAAAAGCGTGATGTGTCACCTTTAAATCAATCAATTTTTTTTTAAATGTCATAAAAGTAATAATGCAGTCCAGGGCTAAAAATACAAGTTAAAAGCCAGATTAAAAAGGTAAGTCTTAAGTTTAATTTTAAAAACACTCAAAGAGCCCACTGTTTTAATGTCCAGAGGCAGATAGTTCAGAGTTCTGGGGCATAAAACCAGAAAGCTCTCTCTCTTTGTTAGGGACACATGAGGAACATTTAAAAGGGAAGCATTGGAGGACCTCAGTGGACTTGCTGGATCTTAAAATGACCTTAATGTTTTTTTTAAAGCAGTCCAGGATTGATTCCTCAGACTAGCTACCTTTTATATTTGTAATCCAGTAAGGTTGCAAATCAAAACTTAATCCGTTGTAAGCTTGATCCAAAAATGAATCATAAGTGACTGAAACCCAAAATTGATAGCAAACTACTCAAGGGTAATTTGTTTGCTTTCACACAGGATTATACAAAGCAGCGAATCCTGACAATTTAGAGGCTGCAACAAGCAACGTTCAAGATGTTTGCCCAAGAGATGAAGAAATGTGCCATTAGAGAAACTAATTTTCACACATCATTTCAACTCTGACACTTCTCTTCCATTCCTAAATTAATAAAATTGTACCGCGATGGGTTTGGTAAGTGAAAGTGTGACAGCTTTGAATCTTTTCTACATTTCGTCTTATTTCCTGAAACTCTTTCTTTTGTTGCTTGAGTACATATCTGAGACAGAAATACAGGAATGATCATCACACCCGCTTCTTGTGCTGAGAGCAGAAATCAGGGATTATTGCCAAGCTAACTCTGCCTGGTTTTAAGGTGCCGACAAATCACTCAGGCTGACAAAGGAGAGGGATATTGGACCCTGATCAACCTCAGCAAGCAGACCACGTTGTTACTGAGTGAGACGGGCTCAGATGGACTGAGGGGCTCAGATGCATTTCTTTCTCACCATCAGTTAATCCAGCCTTATTGTCTCTATTGTTCTTTGATTGGCCAGTAGCTTTTGATTTAACTTTTGCCTTACCTAGTTTTAAAAAGTCAATCAATTTACATATCTGGTTTCACACAGAACTAGGGCTGGGCAATAATTTGAAAATGATAATTTTCATGATATAATTTTTCTCAATATAAATAAAGCGAATGTTTGATAAAAATTGTATGTATTTAAACCTGTATTTACCCCCCCAACCTCTGGAAGGAAGGGGGCGCTGATGTTTCTTAAACACTAGTTGCCATCCAACGTTAGACAGAAGAAGAAGACGACATTGAACAGCCAATAATGTCTCAGAGTAAGAGGTAGGCGGGGCTTAAAGACGTTCGGAGCAGAATGTAAACACAGCTGAGACGAGCGACAGCGACACTGAAGAAATCTCAAAACCTAGCATCTCAAAGCGGAGTCGTTAGTCTGACACTGAGTCGACTCTGCGTTAACTATTAACTTAATACACTTCATTAAATATACTTTCAGGATGTGGGTAAATAAATCAGATTATTCAAATGATCCCAACCTGAGAAAAATAAGAATCTACAAACTAAAACTTCACAAAAATCTCATCTTACATTAAAGACCTGCTTCCTGTTAGCACCGTCAGAAATGATGGATTCAAGAAGCTCATCAGAAAACTAAATCCAGACACAAGCTTACAATTTTCACTCAGGACATGTGACTTTGAATTTAAATGATAATGATTTTATTTTTATCGTGATAATTATCGATATCGACTGATATGAAAAAAAATATCATGATAAAATATTTTTATAATATCGCCCGGCTCTACACAGGACATAAACTGTGGTGTCCTAGGAGATGTTCTTTGATTGGCCTTTGGACTGGTCAGGACTACACAGTACTCTATTGCAGGGGTTCCCAAACTTTTCAGCCAGCGCCCGCCAAAATATAGGTGCTAAAGACCTGTGATCCCCACTGTCCCTCAAAGTGGTTAAATGTTGCTTCATACTTCAAATTTATTTTCCCTACATGCACAGGTAGGTGTGTTTCCTGTGCTGCTGTGAATGAACCTGCTGCTACTGAGCCTTTTGTTAATTAACTGTTAGCTAACCCTAACTTAAGGGGTCATCTGGCAACAAAGAAAGGCAGAAAACTCATGAAATGTACTTATTTGCAGGGTTTTATTTCTAATGTAGCTACTATTTGTGTCTATATTTTTACAATAATGGGTAAAATAAGCTAATTTAGATAAAAAAAAATCTGGAAGGCATCTCGCGATCCCCTATTGGTGTCTCGTGACCCACACTTTGGGAACCCCTGCTCTATTGGATGGAAAAACAATGCTGTTTAGATGTGGTCAAATTTGTTTACAATGTTTACTGTTGTTACAAGTTATATTGTAAAGATTGATATCATATTATCCTCAATATCTTTATTTTTCTTATTTAAATCACACATATTACAAAGTGCTTTACAGGTTGAATCATTTCTTGGTGTAAAGATGTTTTTATATAAACACATTTTTGTACTTTAGTATATTTCTTATTTTGTTGTGACTTGGCCAGAACTTACTTTTTATTCTACATCCCTGAGTTGAACTGAAAGTATCACCCTGATTCCTTAACCCAGAAGGTAACTGATAACTGATGACTTTGTTAAATGAAAAAGATGTTCCACAGTAAAACGCTGTATCTGCACTGATCTGAATTGACAGCTGTGGAACATTAGATGTCAGCAATGAGCTTTGTGAATAAATGTCTCTCTGTTACCTCTCCGTCAGGTACCCACCGAGGCTGGGCTGCTGTTCAGATGCGCCTCCTGCATGAGCTGGTGTATGCCTCCCGCCGCATGGGCAATCCCGGCCTGTCTGTTCGCCACCTGTCCTTCCTGCTGCAGACGATGCTGGACTTCCTGTCGGATCAAGGTCAGCTCTCAAAAAACTTACAGGAGAGTCTTGAAAAGTGTGAGGAATACACTTTCTTTTTCATTGTACAACTTATGTGAGGCCGTCCAGCTTCATGCTGGCCTTCAAAAAAAATCAAAAAGGAGCCACCCTGTCCTTTGGTGATTGCAGCATAATACCTTGTGCTTAATAGTATGCTGTGCACAACAAAGAGGTTTTTTTTTCTTGGCGGGCGTGAAACGTTGTGCACTGACCAGAAATCCTGTGCAGCCAGGAGATAGAGTTTTTCACTGAAGCAGTGTGAGCCAGGCGGTCCACTGGCTACACAATAGAGGCCAGCGTAATCCTTGGTCGGCTACAGAGCATGAGAATTGAGCGAGGAGGGGGAGGGCGAGACGAGGTGTGAACAAGATGAAATAAGCGTAGAGTGTAAAATATTAAATTTCAGCAAAGGGACGACTGCAGCTGTGTTAAGGAAGCTGCTCATTCAAGCGTTCTTAGAACCTGGTCTGCTTGAATAATATTACCCTTTACAGCTTACCATACATCAAGGGCCAGAAAAAGCACCGCCAAATGATGTAATTACTACTGCTGCTGCCGAGTGTTTGCTTTCTTAAAACACTGACCTTGTAAGCAGAGTTCTTGAGCGGTGTTTCTTTGCTTCAATAGATAACATTTCAAATGTACTTAGTGTTACTTTCTGGGCTAAAGGGGCTGCCTGCTGTGGTTTGGGTGTCCTTTGATTGCCTCCATTTTAGTCTGCAGTGTGATATTAAAAATGTCAGAAAGGTTATTGTGAGTTGCTCCGGTGGAATAAGTCCCCATTGATGTGTCTTGGGGTTTGTGTGTGTATATGTCAAGCAAGAAATCGAGTTTGACAGGAAAGGTTTCTGAAGGTTCTGATACACCGTCTGCACGTCTACAGAGGTGAACCTGGATGACTGGTCTGGAGCAATGCAGGACCAACAACACAGCAGGCTGCTAACCATAAAACTTCTGATGATGGAAGTGGAAACATTTTATACTTCTGTATGCCACTTTGAATGTCAATCAATCTTTATTAAAATAGCGCCTAATCCCAACAAACGTTATCCTCAGACTCTTTCCAAAGAGAGCAGATCTAGACCGTACTCTATGTTTTATTATTAACAAAGACCCAACATCAAGACAAGATAAGATCCAGTCCCATCTTACAGACAGGACTCAGTCTGATCTGATCTTAATCCACCATGAGCAGAGCACTTTGCAGCATTTAGCAAGTTACAGTGGCAAGGACAAACTTCCTTTAACAGGCAGAAACCTCCAGCAGGACCAGACTCATGTTAGATACACATCTGCTGAGACCGTGTTGGAGAGAGGGATATAGGGAGATGAAGAGAGAGAGAGATGATAGTGGTGAGACGGATAGTAGTAGTTGTAGCAGCTGGAGTCTGGAACGTCCACAGCAGCAGAGATCCAGAGGAACCTACGAGACAAGGGAGCTCAGGGACTCCAGAAAGGTCTATGGTTTGCTTTGTCTCAGCATTTGTTTCTCTGATGGGAATTCTCATGTGATTTGCTTTATGTTTGCCCCTGTTTAGCCACTATAACCCCTTGCAGTCTTGCTTGATAACACATTGTAAACATGAAATAAGGTTCTAAAATGATTCTTCAGGTTTTAAAGGATTAAAATTTAATCTCAGGTCTTCATTAGAGTCATATCACAAAGATTGCTTAGATAGGTTTTAAATGAATCCAGCCATTCACATGCAGACATATCACCCAGTTTGGAATTCAATCATGGATTTAAGCCCAACAAGGTTTGCCTGTTGACTTTAAAACATCATAATAGACTTTTTAATCGACACAAACTCTTGACATTTATGACATTTCTTAACTTTTCTGAAAGAACCATTTTTCCCCTTGAAACGTTTTTATTGTCACGTGACTAGAGGTTGTCATGAAACATTGAATAAGATCACAAAGCAGTAATGTGTGGGGCGCCGTTGGCCTAGCGGTCTAAGCGCCCCACATACAGAGGCTATAGCCCTCGTCACAAAGGTTGCCGGTTCGATTCTCGGTCGCAACCATGTTCTGCATGTCTTCCCCACTCTCTACTCCCCCACATTTCCTGTCTCTCTTCAGCTGTCAGCTGTTTAAAAAAAAACCCATAACACACAGAGCAGTGATGCAGCCAGTTAAGATGACCTCAAACACTGAACACAGTTTGGGTTTCAGAGCTGTGAATATCTGATTCTGTTTAGACAGACTTTCTCCACTTCATGTGGTGCGAGGTTCTCTTCTCCACTGACGTTTCGTAGAAACCACAGGTATAGTCAGAAAAATTTGATGTGGAGTTTTAATTGGTGCCGGCCTCCCAGAAGTGCAGTGCGAAATATTTACAAGAAAAAGGGAGGAGGAAAATAAACTCAAAAGACTACTTACAAAAAATGTACGAAAAGACACTGCTCAGTGAACCACCTCCTTCGTGAGTCAGACAAGAACTGCCTCAGGGAGCTCAACACAGCCCTCTTTTAAAGCCCCACTGGGCATCACTAAATTGCAGAAACTGTTCAAAAACAATTCTTTTCAACATCTAAACCAACCAACAATATACATTACATTTCTGCACCCATGTGGCACGTTTCGCCTGCCATAGGCCTCTAGTTAATACGCAGAAATAGGACACTGTTCCCGTGGATTCCACGTACCCTAGCCAGTAAGCGGTGGTAAGTGGTCTGTAGTGTATGATTGGTAAAACAGTAGGTCTTCAGGTGTGCACCCCTGGTGATGCAATATAACAGAGAGGGACAGCAGTATACTGGAGTTGAGGTGAGAAAGGGGAAACTGACAGGAAGGGCAAGTTTGGTGTGTGAGTGTGTGTGTATATATGTCGGTGTGTGTGTGTCGGTGTGTCCCTGCATGCACTGCTCGCAGTCAGTGACGGTGCCGCTCCGTTACAATGAAACATGTTAAACTTGAGCTGAATGGCCCTTTAAAGGTGACATATCATGCAAAATGGACTTTTTAATGGTTCTCTACCTGACATATGTTTCCCTGGCATGTCTACAAACCCCCCGAGAATGAAAAGAATCCATTCTGCCCCTGTTTTGATTTCTCCACCTTTCTGTAAATGTGTGTGAAACCAGCCGTTTCAGACTTCCGTGTTTTTGTTACGTAACAACAATATCCGGTCTGTCACGGAGTCAGAGCTCGGAGCTTGTTCAGCCCATAGACTGTATAAAATACAACTCAACCCCTCCTCCGTTTTTCATTACCTGCACACGTGTGCTAACAAGGAGCTTAGGAGGGAGGCATGCTAGTTGTAGGCTGTCTTAATAAACACAAAGGTCGGTTTTACTCCCCACGTCTGCAGATTTGAAGATCTAGTTGATTTTTATTTGTCATGGAAAAGTGCTAGCGCTAGTTAGCATAGCTACATAGCTACATGTCGTAGCTTAAGCTGTAGCTGTATACCAAGACACACGTCGACATACTGATGAATAAAACGACAAGAAACACAAAATCTGTGACAAATCGTTAAGAAAGTTCCTGCTGCCTTTCTTGTAGAGGTCGGTTTTACTCCCCACGTCTGCAGATTTGAAGATCTAGGGGATGATTTTTATTTATCATGGATAAGTGCTAGTGCTAGTTAGCATAGCCACATAGCTACATGTTCGTAGCTGTAGCTGTAGCTCTGTACCAAGACACACGTCGACATACTGATAAATAAAACAACAAGAAACACTAAATCTGTGATCAATCCTTCAGTAAGGTCCTGCTACAGGCGCCTCTCCGTCAGGATCAGATTCAGAGGGTTGAAGTAGCGCGGTCTGTGAGCAGCCGTGTATATTCAGCCAACATGTAAACATTAGATCAACGTGCTGGACAGCCGAGGCCACATCCACTTCCTGAGGGGGCGTGGTCAGAGGGAAAACAGAGTGTTCTGAGGACTGCTGAAGAAGAGGGTTCTTCAGGCATGCCAACATCGGATTTCAAAGTGTTTTTTTGAGCATAAACTTAAAGACATGTTTTGGGGACCTCTTAGACCAATATATATTGATGATAAAAGTGTGATATGTCACCTTTAAATTTAAGTTTGATGTAATCTGCTCTACTTTTTACTGGTTGCAGGATCTGTTATTTACTTCTTTAGTATCTATCTACAGATTTTCATTATAAGTAAACTAAGAATAGAGCGATGACTGAGAGTATAATGAATAACTAATCTTTAAACCTTTAATATAGCCTCACATTAAAACCCTGAACCAGCCAATATCTCCTCATGGTGCACTCCCTGAAAAATCATCTCATCTGTAAACAGGAAACAAACAAAGCAGCAGGTTGAGCGACACAACAAGACTCCAAACATTCAGCAACATTTAGCATTCATGCTCTGTACTCCAACACCTGCCTCTGCCGGCAAATCTCTCTCTCTCAGTCCTAAATTATAGGAGTATGTTTTGGACTGGACACAATCAGAACAAATCTTCAGACGAATAATTAAAGCTCATTAGCGTGAGACAGAGAGAGGTATACGATTGAACGTGCGCTCATAAAGCTAAACAAAATGATGAAACATTCTCTTCTGCAGGGCGGCACCAAATCTTTGTCTTCCTTAAAGTTAGCTATCACAAGGATATCTCGGTCATGTGTTTTTATAATTATTCATTGTTGTGAGGAAAACAAATCAACCAATTAAAATGGCAGCATGATTACTGCTGTGTCACTGCTGAGCATCTCAGAGGACTGTTGTCTGTGCTGCTTCTTAAATCCATCTCACCCATCGTTTGGGAAAACATGGAGGGGGCGTTAATATGAGGGAAAACATGAATGTGGCTGTCATTAGCTCCACATCATTATTCTCACAAGTTTCCTAGCAGGCACTGATAAATTATTAACTCAGCACCAATTAATGATCCAGAATCTGATCTCACTTAGATTCTCAGAATGTAAAATGATTCAATGTGCAGTTGCCTTGACCAGTGAAATGGTTGCATCATTTTGGTGAATTGACTCACTTCACTCCTCCTACTTGTAACTTGATATATATGTCTGGAGAGTGCAGACTCACAAAGGTAATGCCACATGCAGAGGGTTTACACTAGCTATTTTTGAGGCTTTTATTGTGAAGGACAGCTGAAGAGAGACAGAACATGTGGGGAGTAGGGAGTGACGGCCAAATTCCAGCGGATCCGTTTCTGGTCCGTCTCTGATCTGTCACCGGATCTGATAGGTTTCTATTCTAGTCAATGTGTTAACTTCCACTGGATCCACTCCGTTGCGTTCTGGCTGCGTATCTGATCCAGCAGGTCGGAGCCCTCCGGATCAGATACACAAGACTTCTATTTTTGCCGGATGCCGGAGCACAACGCATCAATCTCAACAGAGCAGATGGAGCGGGACAGGAAGTCAGTCACCAAAACAAAATGAAAACATCCGGTTAATTTTCAGAATAAAACACTCTGTGTTATCACCTGATCGTATTTCACTTAACTACAACAACAAACTGTCATGATGAGCGCAGCCAGGCCTGGAGTCAACAGGTCAGAGGATTTCAGAGGACCAGAAAGACAACATGGATGAGGAGAGGAGGAGGAGAATCCTTCATTCAGTGATTACAGCGGGAAAACCTTGGTCACATGACTCCAGTTGTCCGCCGGTCCTGCTCCGTGCTGCATTCTGAAAACACAACCGGTGGGTGTTGACAGACGAGAGAACATGTAGCCGGACCGTAGCGGATCGGAGACGGATCTGGTGGAAGTCCCGTATGAGAGAAGACATATAGCAAAGGGACAAGGCTGTGAGAGTCAAACTAGTGATCGCCACGATGAGGACTATAGCTTCTGTAAATGGGGTACGCACTTAAACCGCAAGGCACCTCAGGGATTACTACATTTTCATTTTAGTACAATAGAAGCAACGATCCAGACAGAAGGGAACGACTTGAGTGAATACAGGAGGCAGTGCACATGGTGTAAAGAAGCAGGTTGTTGTTTTTTCTATATTTTTTTCATAATTCATTCATTCTTTAAATCATCATCGCCACAGGAGCTAAACAACTTATTATCATGATAATGAAACCTCATTATCATCATCATTATCATCAATGCTTTTGTCATCAACATCATCTTTAGCACCAAACTCTCAAGTGCTGAGTTATGGTCCCTGTAACACGAGGGCCTGATCTGTTTTAATGTAATGTCACACAGTGATACACATTTAATGTTTAACCATTTCCTAAGATATTCATTTGTTTGAGCTGTGGGATTTCATGTGTGTAAGACCCAGAGTTATCAACAGGAAATTCTCTAGGACCTCGGGACGGTACGCTGTAGGGCGGAGCTTGTTACCGTGGAAACACACAAATTCCCTACTGCGCAGACTCTGGCTGCAGAACATTTACAAGATGTCAGCGTTCTGAAACGGGATAATTTGACTTCAAAACCGTACAATGGGAAAAGGCTGAGCGACGCTGTCCATTGTATATACAGTCTATGGGTGGGACCCTATAAAAATACTTTAAAATTTGTAAAAAATTAAGGAAATGATTCATGTTTTCTTTTTTAGATAATGGAGCTGGGAACTTGTTCTTTGGGCCTCCCATTCCTGGGACACATAGAATAGAATAGAATAGACTAGAATAGAATGTACTTTATTAATTTTGAAGGGAAATTCAGTAATGAGCCTTATCCAGTGAAGGCACAGTCTCCCTGGATCACTGATAATTGTTGGAGAGATAAACTAAGAATTTACTCTCAATTACTAACATGTAAAAATCACCCCAACATGTGCCTGCTGAGGAAACAGGGATGGTAGAGGGGAAACAGGTCTACCTTGGGTGACATCAGAGAGCAGCATGAAGCTACCCAGGGACCCATAAAACTCACAAAACCACAATCGCATGGGTGAAAATCACCCAACGATAGTGTTCTAGGGTTAAGAGCCTTTTTCATCCAATTAATTTGATCAGTGTAACATAAAAACAAGAAACACAGCCATCTGATACTTTATGTTTTAAGATTTGGATGGCCTGAAGCCATCTGTGGCTGTGTGATGTTTCCAAGTTTGAATCAATTATTCCACCAGTA
Source organism: Notolabrus celidotus (assembly GCF_009762535.1). Classification (NCBI taxonomy): domain Eukaryota; kingdom Metazoa; phylum Chordata; class Actinopteri; order Labriformes; family Labridae; genus Notolabrus; species Notolabrus celidotus. The sequence continues at coordinate 3,591,603 of NC_048287.1, read as the reverse complement.
ACCAAATATTCTACAGCAGTTATAATTAATCAAAACAACCAAACAGAAACAACATGTCCTATGAAGTTGCTCTTTGTCTGAAGTTTGTTTAATTAGTTTCATTCAATTAGAGTTGTTCATATGCTTAATTAACGCCTATATGCCAAAGCTGTGTGGAGCAGTGTTTTTATTGAGGCTGTTTATTTGTTGCACAAGCTCCCATCCTGTTCCCACCAACATAAGGAGACATCCATGAAAATATGTTCTGCTATAAAATAGTTTTATAGAGGTTCATCCAGACTGTGGTTATTCCATTTTATATTTCACATTATATTTATTTCTTTATATATTGTTGTTTGTGCCTGTCCACTCTTACACACAGCCCTGGAGTTTTCAAGCTAAAACAAGGTCGTAAACATTTACAGAAGTCTGTGTTTAAGAGGTTCTTCTCTGGTGGAGGACTATGAGGAGCGGTGTTAACTCATAAATAGTTATCTGTAATAAAAAAGGAAATATACTAGTGCAGAGAGTGCTTTAAATTGCCTGCCTCTACTTCTTTGATGTCCTGTCAATGGTGGAGTGTTATGAGATCTGAAATTACCGAATGAAAAGAAGACCATTTAAAGATCACTCTATTGACTTTCTAACCATGAGTAGACACAAACTTCACTGCCATTGATCGCTGAAGCACATAATCAATGCTTATTTATTTAAGAACCATTGGCCTTGTATGTATGTCGATCAGCCAAAACATTACGACCACAGACAGGTGAGGAGACTGAGTGATTTTGATACTTGGCATTTTTCAGTGGGAGGGATTTGTTGGGCAGCAAGTCAGGAATCAGGCGAGTGAAGGAGCCTAGTGACTCAGGCCAAATGACTGACACTGGACTTCCACCAGATCCATGTCCGGTCCGTCTCTGATCCGCTGTGGTCCGGCTCTGTTCTCTCTCATCCGTCAACACCAAGCGTGCCGGATACGGCCCTGGTGGTGAGGCTTTCAGCAGTGTGACTGCCCCCTGGTGGCTCGCTGCGGTATAGGTCAAAAAATCTGTCTCCCCCATTCATTTGAATGGGGGAGCAGTCAAACTTTAAAAAAGAAATACACGTGGTACGAATGTTTCTCACATCCGTATGCTGTGGTGATATATAGTTAGTATTTGACTGTTTTGTGTCCAAGGCCTCTTTTTTCTGAAAAGTTTCTTTTTCGTTAGTTATAAGAGTTTTAAAAAACGGGGTTTTACTTCCTGGTTTCCTTTGATTCACAGCCGCCGTAGAACGAAACTTCAAAGGGCACACAGCGTCTTGTGACGTTACGCTGTAGGGCAGAGCTTATTACAAAGGCTTCACAGGCTCTGGCTGCACAATGGCGGCACCCAGGAGCAGGATTTTTTGGCTTCAGAACTGTACAACGGGAAGAGGCGGAGCAACGCTGTCCATTTTTATTTACAGTCTATGGTCAACACCCACTGGTTGCGTTTTCAGAATGCAGCACAGAGCAGGACCGCGGGACAGCTGGAGTCATGTGACCGAGGTTTTCCCGCAGTAATCACTGAATCAAAGATTCTCCTCCTCCTCTCCTCATCCATGTTGTCTTTCTGGTCCTCTGAAAACCTCTGACCTGTTGACTCCAGGCCTGGCTCCGCTCATCATGACTTTGGTTTGTTGTTGTAGTTAAGTGAAATACGATCTGGTGATAACACAGAGTGTTTTATTCTGAAAATTAACCGGATGTTTTCATTTTGTTTTGGTGAAACCTGACTTCCTGTCCTGCTCCATCTGCTCTGTTGAGATTGATGCGTTGTGCTCCGGCATCCGGCAAGAATAGAAGTCTTGAGTATCTGATCCGGAGGGCTCCGACCTGCCGGATCGGAGACGGATCGGATCCAGTGGAAGTTAACACATTGACTAGAATAGAAACCTCTCAGATCCGGTGCTGTGACGGATCAAAGATGTGTTGGAATTTGGCCGTAAGAGGCACATATGAGGTCTTAAGGTGTTCCTGGGTAGGAGAAAGTCAACATGGAGTAACAGAGCATGACACAGCTTTTTTAACTCACACACAGAGCTGTGTGACACTGCTTACTTTTAAATAGTTATTGTTATATCCCTCTTTCAGTCGCTCAGGGTCCAGTCTCCATGCTAAGTTTATTATATCGATGATTTATGTCCCACTTTAAGTAGTTTTGCTGCCGGCACTTTGCTTGAAATACCAGCTATGAAATTCTGAATTATTCATAAATGTGTTGATATGTTTGTTTGTGGTCTGTCTGTAGTTTTCATCTCACAATATAATTTGATCAAATGTTCCTTTTGTGTGCTCTGTCATTACTGACATGTAAGGCATAAGTCTCCAGGCATGCTGAGGGACCCTTTCTGCACCCCTGAGGTTGTTTATTCCATTGAAGTGCAAAAAAGTCTTAAAAGAATGATGGGAGGAGATGTTGGAGTCACTTCAGGACATGCTCAAAGATGAAGACCACAGACTTGTTTAAATTTCAGTTACTTTAGCCTGGTTTCTAATCCCACTACACACCATTACTTAGTCTGACATCAGCTTCTTGTTCTCCTTCTTACATAAAACCACCGACTCATAAAGCCTGATCTATCCGTCCACTTTCTGTTCATCACATCAGTTTAAATAAGACGGCTTATTGACCATTAACTGTTTCTTTGGTTTTTGAAGTGCACTCAGAGTCACTCAGCTTCTTTTAGGGATATTTAGAAAGTTTAGACATCATGCATAAAACTTAGGACTGCACAATATGTAAGGGATAATGTTTATTTAGCGGGTGGCTAAGCGATATAGAATCCCGACAGGGTGTGACAAGACCGTGACGTGAAGCAGTTTTTTATACATTCCACTGGGCAGATAGTACTTCCAGGTTCAGAAAATATGCATCCCCTGTAGTTTTCTTTACATGGGTCTTTGAAATCTTTATGTTTTTTTGTTTCTGCATTATGGGACAGTGTAATATGTTCAGTGCCGCTCTCATTGTGTGTCATGTCTAAAAATCCCAGCCTTGATCGCCATATAACTGGCCACAGAGTAAGTTTGGCCCTTAGAATTTTGAACAGATACATAGAATGACCGTAGCACCTGGTTAAGCTCCTCTACCCTTTAATTTAAGCCTGTCGGCATCTTCTTTTCCTCCCACCAGTCCTTGAGTACAGCCAAAGCCCATACCGTGCTGCGTTTGGTGTTAAAGGTGACATATCATGCAAAATGGACTTTTTAATGGTTCTTTACCTGAAATATGTGTCCCTGGCATGTCTACAAACCCCCCGAGAATGAAAAGAATCCATTCTGCCCCTGTTCTGATTTCTCCACCTTTCTGTAAATGTGTGTGAAACGAGCCGTTTCAGACTTCCGTGTTTTTGTTACGTAACAACAATATCCGGTCTGTCACGGAGTCAGAGCTCGGAGCTTGTTCAGCCCATAGACTGTATAAAATAATACTGAATCCCTCCTCCGTTTTTCATTACCTGCACAAATGTGTGCTAACAAGGAGCTTAGGAGGGAGGCATGCTAGTTGTAGGCTGTCTTAATAAACACAAAGGTCGGTTTTACTCCTCAAGACACAAGTCGACATACTGACAAATAAAACAACAAGAAACACTAAATCTGTGACCAATCCTTCAGAAAGGTCCCGCTGCCTTTCTGGCAGAGGTCGGTTTTACTCCCCACGTCTGCAGATTGAAGATCTAGTGGATGATTTTTATTTATCATGGATAAGTGCTAGCGCTAGTTAGCATAGCCACATAGCTACATGTTCGTAGCTGTGTACCAAGACACACGTCTACATACTGATAAATAAAACAACAAGAAACACTAAATCTATGACCAATCCTTCAGAAAGGTCCTGCTACAGGCGCCTCTCAGTCAGGATCAGATTCTGGATCAGATTCAGAGGGTTGAAGTAACTCGATCTCTGAGCAGCCGTGTATATTCAGCCAACATGTAAACATTAGATCAACGTGCTGGAGAGCCGAGGCACACCCACTTCCTGAGGGGGCGTGGTCAGAGGGAAAACAGAGTGTTCTGAGGAGGACTGAAGAAGAGGGCTTTTCAGGCATGCCAAAATCTGATTTCAAAGTGTTTTTTTGAGCATAAACTTTAAAGACATGTTTTGGGGACCTCTTAGACCAATATATATTGATGAAAAAAGTGTGATATGTCACCTTTAATTTAGAAGAAGAAGAAGAAAGGTACTTTATTGATCCCCAGGGGGGAAATTCAATTTTTTCTCTCATGCTATTTTGGACATGCTACACATACAGTTTTTTTGGTATATATATACAAATGCACACACATGCAGTGAACATGCTTAGGGAAAGATGTCAGAGTGAGGATACTGCCGTCAACCAGCGCACCCCGAGCAGTTGGGAGTTCGGTGCCTTGCTCAAGGGCACATCGGCAGTGCCCAGGCAAGTGAGCCAGCACCTCTCCAGCCACCAGTCCACTTGCCAAACGTTGTCCACACTGGGACTCGAACCGGCGACCCTTCGGTTTCCAAACCAAGTCCCTATGGACTGAGCTACTGCCACCCCAAAAAGTCACAGGCTGGGCTCGAATCTGGGCCAATTGATTCACAGGCGTGCAACTTAACCATTAGACTAAGTCTGCAGCTGAAAGCAAGTGCACCGCCCGGGAATCGAACCCAGGTCGCAAGAATGGGAATCTTGCATGATACCACTACACCAGCTGCGCTTTTTAGGGTTTCATGTTCCCCAAATAAATTAAATGTAATACCGAACATATCCTCCATTTAGCCTGAGATTTAAGCCTTCAGTTTTAACAAACAGAAGCTATATTTCTGAAGTCTTTTCTGTGGATTGATTTGACATGATGTGTGATCAGTTTGCCTCTGGTGTTGCTCATGTTAGTGAAAGTTAATAACCACTGTCAAGGGGTTGTCAAGGGGTTTGGAGCAATCAGAATCAAGCTTATTACACAACCGGAAGATCGGTAAGAAAGCCGGGTAATAAGGAAGGATCACTATTTTGCAGTTATTTTGAAAGATATAACAGATGCAATATGGCACTCTGTTATAAGGACAAAGGTGTGTGTGGCATTATTCATAATCTCGTAATACTTTGATGAATTGTAAAGCCCATATCCAAACCCTCTGAGCTCACACAGCTTCAACCAAAGTGAGAAGGTTTTCCTGAGCAGTAAAACTTGAGCAATAATCCCTCATTGTACGATAGCTGCAGGCCGAGTAAAATAAGGACTGGGGGATAGAAAACAGAACACTTTGTGCATCGTTTCATTCTGATAAGATTGGTTTTGGCGTATCATCCAAAAATGATTCAATACTCCTCACAGATTGTCCTTCACGCAGACCCATCTCACACTTTCACACTTTTTCATGCAACTTAAGTTTGCAAACAGTTTCAAAATGACACCTCCTGCTTTCTGAATTACATTAGATCCATCCAGACTAACTGAGAGCATTCAAATGGCACAGTACAATAGAAACTGTCTGAGCTCTGGAGCCCACTTGTGACTGTCAAACTGATTTGCATGGCACTGGCGTTACTTTTGATTCAGATTTAAATGTTCAGTCATGTCAACATTTCTAAAGTGCAGCAGAAACGCAGGAAAGGTTTGGAAAGAGAATCTGCACACAGGCTTGTTTGATGACGGCAGAGTCAAGAAGGGAAAAGATCAACTGTCTCACTTTGTTGTACACCGACGTGATGTCAGCTCAGTTTTTAGAAAATGTGATTCAGAGCTAACTTACCAATGCTGCTTTTCAGCTCTTGATATTCTTTCTGATTGTTGAAGCTCAGAGATGACATCTTTTTGTTTTGGGGAAATATATAGTATTAAAAAAAACAGTTTTCCTCCCCTCGCTCAAGGTGCTGTTGGTTTTACTAATGTGCTTTACTGTATTTGTCTGGAGAGTAGTATAGAATAAAACAAGTTAGAAATCATCCCTCTCCAAGGATCACCCCTCTCATTTTTGATCTAATGGCCCTGAAGGCAAATTTATTTTTGAATACTTATTGAATGTTTTCCAGCTCCAGGTTGTAGCACTTGGTGTCTGTGCACTGTTATTGAATGCCAAGCACTCAGTTACTTGCGTATCAAGAGTTCTGTATTGATATAGTTTATTTTTCTCACTTACTCTCTGACACATCAAGCTGACCTCAATGAACCGGACCAGACACAAAGCAACGGATACATGTTTGCCTCGAGTGAAAATCACTACTTAAGGTACTACTGTGGTACTGTGTGTGGGAACGGGAATATCTAGAGACATCCAGCAGATTTAGATTAAAATGCTCCTTTACTCACCCCTCCTGACGGGGAATCAATCAATCAATCAGACTTTATTTGTAAAGAACTTTTCAAACAATGATATTGTAACACAAAGTGCTTTACATAAACATAATAGGAGTAATAAAATAGATTCAATTAACCCAACCCCACCCCACAATCAATTAGCAAGGTTAAGAACATGATATATATAAAACATAATAATAATGATAGTAATAAAATAATAATAATAATAATAATAACAATATTAAGTTGCTGACTAACTGAGGAATCACTGGAGGTAAAATAAGATGAAAGCGTCACCGTGCCTGTGCTCCAGTCGAGTGGTTATATCCAGTCGAGTGGTTATATCTATCCATCCATCCATCCATCCATCCATCCATCCATCCATCCATCCATCCATCCATCCATCCATCCATCCATCCATCCATCCATCCATCCATCCATCCATCCATCCATCCATCCATCCATCCATCCATCCATCCATCCATCCATCCATCCATCCATCCATCCATCCATCCATCCATCCATCCATCCACGTCCGGGTCGTGGGGGCAGCAGTCTCAGCAGGGAAGCCCAGACACCGATGTCCATGCAATGTTGCAGAGGCGTTTCAACCAGCACAGCACTCCAACATCCAAAGCCTTGAGGAACTTGGGGGGAGGGTTCTTGCCTCAGCAACCTCTTCCCAGTGATGAACAAGCCCACCTCCAAGTCCCCCCGGCTCTGCTTCCTCCTTGGAATGCATGCTGGTGGCATTGAGGAGTTCCTCGAAGTGTTCCTTCCACCGCCTGACTACACTCTCAGTTGAAGTCACTGTAAACAGTGCAAAAAACTATTAACTTAATACACTTCATTAAATATACTTTCAGAATGTGGGTAAAGGAAGAGCACAGAGACTACTTCTGCTGTGAACATGTTTAATGTCCACTGTGACCGTAGGATAACTGAACACTAAATAACCGTGATGCATTCACTGCACTGTGGGAAACAACATCACTCTGCCTGTAACTCTTAGTAATCTTAAAGGGGAGAGCACAACTCAAAACAATACTCTATGAACTGATACACAGTATATAGTTTTATCTTTGTTGTAAATGTAAGCAAATTATGGAAATAAGCTCAATCTGAGAAAAATAAGAATTTACAAACTAAAACTTCACAAAAATCTAATTTTACACAAAAGACCTGCTTCCTGTTAGCACCGTCAGAAATGATGGATTCAAGAAGTTCATCAGAAAACTAAATCCAGATACAAACTAACAAACTGTCTTCAAGTTTCACTCGGGAGCAAAAATCTGACTTTACATTTAAAGCTGGGGTTGGTAATCAGATTTAGATACACTTTTTGTTATACTGGTTAAAATGATCTTTATGTCCTGATGGCAATCATTACATAATGTGTTCCTAAAAAAGAGTGAAAAAAAACTGCTATCTACAGCCGGAGTAAACCTGGGAAAACACCAACCAATCACCGTTTTTTGGCTCCCCAAATTTTAAACCAATCAAATCCCGTCCAGCCGTTCTGCCCTCCTCCTGCGCGTACATTTCCCCAGCCTGCACTCCGAGTCCCCGTCTCCTGCCTCTACTTCCCCTGACTCTACTGACTCCCCCTCTCGCTCGTCCTCGGGCCTGTCCCCTCTGACCTGATGAGGTGCTTTGCTCAGGACTGTAGTCTGGATCAGAGTCTAAAAAGCTCTCACCAACAAGCAGAATAATTAATGATGTTCAGTAAGTCCTACAGAAAATATATATTTATTGTAGCATCCGTCCGGACGCTGTAGTGATGACGAGATGAATCGTGAACACGTTGAGTTTTAATAACCGGTCACTGTCGGCCGTGATCACGACAACCAACAAAACAACAATCAATGTTTGAATGAATGAAGAACTTCTCCTCTTGTCTCTCCTCTCTCCCGCTCACACACTCTACACCTCTCCTGATGCCTTCACTGACCGTCAACACTGTAGGAATTAAGAACATCTACACTGAACAGGTTTAACAAACAGTAGAGCTGTTACAGTATTATATATGTGTTATAACTTTTCTCCTGATATCGTGTCACCAGTACAACTGGATAATGCTAGCATGACAGTTGTGAGTACTAACAGCAGCCATGTTTGTTTGTGTTTTTAACTTTCACTATGATAATGTTTTGGTGAGGACTGGTTTTGAATCAGTCACCATCATATGGTCGCAAGTCAGCGGCGCTCGTGCATGTGAGCGGGGGGGGGGGGGGGGGGCGTCATTTTGGAGGAGCTCCGAGGGAGGAGGGGAGGGGTTAGACGGAGTCATGAGGAAAAGCTACATTCAAATTCATGCTGGTTTACTGAGACTACCAACCCTAGCTTTAAATGAAATAATGATTCAATATTTATCGTGATAATTATCGATATTAACTGATATGAAATATTTTATCATGATAACATAATTTTCAATATGGCCCGGCCCTAGTAACAACCCTATTCTATGAAGAAATCACTTAATAACCAAATGAAAGTTAATTTTAAAGTGTTTTTTTTTGTTTTCTTGACGCTTGATTCACATCTTTCTCATCTTAGAGTCTGCTAATACCAGAGCAAACTGAGGTTTGAAACTTCTGATTAAACTTTCTATGATGATTTTATGAATCATAATCAAATAAATGTAATCTCTGCTCACTATTCCTTTGCTCCCTAAAAACATGAAACAGGAAAAGATCCAATAAAATTAAAAACCCTTTATTTATCATTATATCACGTTCACACAAACAATACATACATACATACATGCATCCTGAAATATACATTTAAAATGAAAATGAAAAAGGAAGTGTGGGGAATGTGCCGTGGTTGTGTTTGGATAGAGAATAAATTAACTGAATCAAAAGAATCAACATTTAAACGGGCATGAGTTCTTGATCACACACCCACTGTTCAGCTCTCTGTCCCAGAGTGGCCCCTGAAGAGACAGCTGATATGAACACTCAGACCAACAGCAGAAAAGTAATGACAAACATGTCATCAATCATGGAAGCTTTGAGCCAGGAGGACAACTCCGCTATCATCATTCATCTTGGGGTACTTTCTACCAGGCTTCTTCCTCTCCATCTTTCCTCCCGTCATCCATCTCAATCTCACTTAATGCCGTCTTTATTTCTCCTTTTTCCTCTCTCTGTTCCTGCACTCTACCTGAACTCCCTTCATTTTTCTCTGATGTCACTCCGATCTGCTGGTTGCAACAAGTCTGTATTTACACAGAGTTCCTTTTGTTCACATATTAACATGAATACAAAAATGGTTTTGTGAGGATGTTTCCTTCTGTTACTTTGGAGCAGGAAAGGTGGAAACAAGAAGCACCACTGGCTCTCTTAGTTGCATGTTGATTTGTGTTTTAGCCATTTACTGTACATGACATAATGTATTGATTTGTAGCTACGCAACATTTTCAACTGTACATTTAACAACCACACAACTTTGTGAACTCTTTATTAGCATTAGTCAGCTTACAAAAGGTGAGCAGACGTACCGGTTTAACGCTACCCGACACAGCTCCCGTGTCCCAATAAATATCTGAATAATGTAAATATGCACAGGTTTAACTCTTTAGTCCTCAAAGAGCAGTGAAGCATTCACACTAGTGTTGTACAGTCATGGCCAAAAGTTTTGAGAATGACACAAATATTACATTTTCACAAAGTCTGCTGCTTCAGGGTTTTTAGGTGTTTTTGTCAGATGTTTCTATGATATAATGAAATACAATTAGAAGCATTTCATAAGTATCAAAAGCTTTTATTGAGAATTACACAGAATTCATGCAATAAGTCAATATTTGCAGTGTTGACCCTTCTTTTCCAAGACTTCTGCAATTCTCCCTGGCATGCTGTCAATAAACTTCTGGACCAAATCCTGACTGATGGCAGTCCATTCTTGCATAATCAATGCTTGGAGTTTGTCAGAATTTGTGGGTTTTTGGTTGTCCACCCGCCTCTTGAGGATTGACCACAAGTTCTCAATGGGATTAAGATCTGGGGAGTTTCCTGGCCAAGGGCCCAAAATCTTAATGTTTTGTTCCCCGAGCCATTTTGTTATGACTTTTGCTTTATGGCAAGGTGCTCCATCATGCTGGAAAAGGCATTCTTCATCACCAAACTGCCCTTGGATGGTTGGGAGAAGTTGCTCTCGGAGGACGTTCTGGTACCATTCTTTATTCATGGCTGTGTTTTTAGGCAACATTGTGAGAGAGCCCACTCCCTTGACCGAAAAGCAACCCCACACATGAATGGTCTCAGGATGCTTCACTGTTGGCAAGAGACAGGACCGATGGTAGCGCTCACCTCGTCTTCTCCGAACAAGCCTTCCTCCAGATGCCCCAAACAATCGGAAAGGGGATTCATCAGAGAAAATGACTTTACCCCAGTCCTCAGCAGTCCAGTCCCTGTACCTTCTGCAGAATATCAGTCTGTCCCTGATGTTTTTACTGGAGAGAAGTGGCTTCTTTGCTGCCCTCCTTGACACCAGGCCTTCATCCAAAAGTCTTCGCCTCACTGTGCGTGCAGATGCACTCACACCTGCCTGCTGCCATTCCTGAGCAAGCTCTGCACTGGTGGCGGCCCGATCCCGCAGCTGAAACACCTTCAGGAGACGGTCCTGGCGCTTGCTGGACTTTCTTGGGCGCCCTGGAGCCTGTTTGGCAACAATTGAACCTCTCTCCTTGAAGTTCTTGATAATTCATTAGACGGTTGACTGAGGTGCAATCTTACTCGCTGCTATAAACTTCCCTGTTAGGCCCTTTTTGTGCAATGCAATGATGGCTGCACGTGTTTCCTTGCAGGTAACCATGGCTAACAGATGAGGAACAATGGTGTCATGCGCCATCTTCCTTTTAAAGTGTCCAGTCACTCAATCATGACAGATTGATCGCCAGCCTTGTCCTCATCAACACCCACACCTGTGTTAATGTGTGTGACACCTGTGTGTCATTGAAATGATGTTAGTTGGTCCTTTTGTGGCAGGGCTGAAATGCAGTGGAAATGTGTTTTTGGTGATAAAGTTCATTTTCAAGGCAAAGAGGGACTTTGCAATTAATTGCAGTTGAGCTGATCACTCCTCATAACATTCTGGAGTATATGCAAATTGCCATTATAAAAACTGAAACAGCAGACTTTGTGAAAATTAATAGTTGTGTCATTCT